>NC_069508.1:52985396-53270396 GCF_027579735.1 Bombina bombina
TCATTAAAACGGCTATATTGTTTACTAAGCCCCACTATGCAACTCCGGCTACGGTAACGGGTCAAACTTAGTGGCCACTATTTTACACAATCACTAATTACATTGCGATACGACAGCTCTTTTGATATTTTTTGATATTACCCACGTTTATATTTCTTCAGTAATTAACTGCAGCGGCCGTTTAAACATTAAGAAAACGGAACTTCAGTAATACTTTCATAAAAGCTGTCGCAAGGTGCTTCATATTTTACACGCACTTATAACGAATAAGGTTACTAAGGCAGTGTCTTATTACAACCATATAGATAGATATCATTGGTGGAAATATTCTATGTTTATTCTAATGTAAACAACACAGTGATATGTGAAATAGTTAAGACACTTAGTCTAATTTGAACCGAGGTGAACATATGCTTAATGTACATCAGCTGTTTGTTTTTACACAACCACATGGACACCCTGTTACCACAGCTCTGGTGAGCAGTACCATATGCTTTCAATCACTACTCGTAATTACTAACACACTAAACACCAAGGCCTAGATTTAGAGTTCGGCGGTAAAAGGGCTGTTAACGCTCCGCGGGTTTTTTTCTGGCCGCACCATAAATTTAACTCTGGTATCGAGAGTTCAAACAAATGCTGCGTTAGGCTCCAAAAAAGGAGCGTAGAGCATTTTTACCGCAAATGCAACTCTCGATACCAGAGTTGCTTACGGACGCGGCCGGCATCAAAAACGTGCTCGTGCACGATTCTCCCATAGGAAACAATGGGGCTGTTTGAGCTGAAAAAAAACCTAACACCTGCAAAAAAGCAGCGTTCAGCTCCTAACGCAGCCCCATTGTTTCCTATGGGGAAACACCTCCTAAGTCTGCACCTAACACCCTAACATGTACCCCGAGTCTAAACACCCCTAACCTTACACTTATTAACCCCTAATCTGCCGCCCCCGCTATCGCTGACCCCTGCATTACACTTTTAACCCCTAATCTGCCGCTCCGTAAACCGCCGCCACCTACGTTATCCCTATGTACCCCTAATCTGCTGCCCTAACATCGCCGACCCCTATGTTATATTTATTAACCCCTAATCTGCCCCCCACAACGTCGCCGACACCTACCTACACTTATTAACCCCTAATCTGCCGAGCGGACCTGAGCGCTACTATAATAAAGTTATTAACCCCTAATCCGCCTCACTAACCCTATCATAAATAGTATTAACCCCTAATCTGCCCTCCCTAACATCGCCGACACCTACCTTCAATTATTAACCCCTAATCTGCCGACCGGAGCTCACCGCTATTCTAATAAATGTATTAACCCCTAAAGCTAAGTCTAACCCTAACACTAACACCCCCCTAAGTTAAATATAATTTTTATCTAACGAAATAAATTAACTCTTATTAAATAAATAATTCCTATTTAAAGCTAAATACTTACCTGTAAAATAAATCCTAATATAGCTACAATATAAATTATAATTATATTATAGCTATTTTAGGATTAATATTTATTTTACAGGCAACTTTGTAATTATTTTAACCAGGTACAATAGCTATTAAATAGTTAAGAACTATTTAATAGTTACCTAGTTAAAATAATTACAAATTTACCTGTAAAATAAATCCTAACCTAAGATATAATTAAACCTAACACTACCCTATCAATAAAATAATTAAATAAACTACCTACAATTACCTACAATTAACCTAACACTACACTATCAATAAATTAATTAAACACAATTGCTACAAATAAATAAAATTAAATAAACTATCTAAAGTACAAAAAATAAAAAAGAACTAAGTTACAGAAAATAATAAAATATTTACAAACATAAGAAAAATATTACAACAATTTTAAACTAATTACACCTACTCTAAGCCCCCTAATAAAATAACAAAGCCCCCCAAAATAAAAAATTCCCTACCCTATTCTAAAATACAAATATTACAAGCTCTTTTACCTTACCAGCCCTGAACAGGGCCCTTTGCGGGGCATGCCCCAAGAATTTCAGCTCTTTTGCCTGTAAAAAAAAACATACTATACCCCCCCCCCCCAACATTACAACCCACCACCCACATACCCCTAATCTAACCCAAACCCCCCTTAAATAAACCTAACACTACCCCCCTGATGATCTTCCTACCTTGTCTTCACCATGCCAGGTTCACCGATCCGTCCTGGCTCCAAGATCTTCATCCAACCCAAGCGGGGGCTAGACATCCACTGAAGAAGTCCAGAAGAGGGTCCAAAGTCTTCCTCCTATCCGGCAAGAAGAGGACATCCGGACCGGCAAACATCTTCTCCAAGCGGCATCTTCTATCTTCTTCCATCCGATGACGACCGGCTCCATCTTGAAGACCTCCAGCGCGGATCCATCCTCTTCTTCCGACGACTAGACGACGAATGACGGTTCCTTTAAGGGACGTCATCCAAGATGGCGTCCCTCGAATTCCGATTGGCTGATAGGATTCTATCAGCCAATCGGAATTAAGGTAGGAATTTTCTGATTGGCTGATGGAATCAGCCAATCAGAATATAGTTCAATCCGATTGGCTGATCCAATCAGCCAATCAGATTGAGCTCGCATTCTATTGGCTGTTCCGATCAGCCAATAGAATGCGAGCTCAATCTGATTGGCTGATTGGATCAGCCAATCGGATTGAACTATATTCTGATTGGCTGATTCCATCAGCCAATCAGAAAATTCCTACCTTAATTCCGATTGGCTGATAGAATCCTATCAGCCAATCGGAATTCGAGGGACGCCATCTTGGATGACGTCCCTTAAAGGAACCGTCATTCGTCGTCTAGTCGTCGGAAGAAGAGGATGGATCCGCGCTGGAGGTCTTCAAGATGGAGCCGGTCGTCATCGGATGGAAGAAGATAGAAGATGCCGCTTGGAGAAGATGTTTGCCGGTCCGGATGTCCTCTTCTTGCCGGATAGGAGGAAGACTTTGGACCCTCTTCTGGACTTCTTCAGTGGATGTCTAGCCCCCGCTTGGGTTGGATGAAGATCTTGGAGCCAGGACGGATCGGTGAACCTGGCATGGTGAAGACAAGGTAGGAAGATCATCAGGGGGGTAGTGTTAGGTTTATTTAAGGGGGGTTTGGGTTAGATTAGGGGTATGTGGGTGGTGGGTTGTAATGTTGGGGGGGGGGTATAGTATGTTTTTTTTTACAGGCAAAAGAGCTGAAATTCTTGGGGCATGCCCCGCAAAGGGCCCTGTTCAGGGCTGGTAAGGTAAAAGAGCTTGTAATATTTGTATTTTAGAATAGGGTAGGGAATTTTTTATTTTGGGGGGCTTTGTTATTTTATTAGGGGGCTTAGAGTAGGTGTAATTAGTTTAAAATTGTTGTAATATTTTTCTTATGTTTGTAAATATTTTATTATTTTCTGTAACTTAGTTCTTTTTTATTTTTTGTACTTTAGATAGTTTATTTAATTTTATTTATTTGTAGCAATTGTGTTTAATTAATTTATTGATAGTGTAGTGTTAGGTTAATTGTAGGTAATTGTAGGTAGTTTATTTAATTATTTTATTGATAGGGTAGTGTTAGGTTTAATTATATCTTAGGTTAGGATTTATTTTACAGGTAAATTTGTAATTATTTTAACTAGGTAACTATTAAATAGTTCTTAACTATTTAATAGCTATTGTACCTGGTTAAAATAATTACAAAGTTGCCTGTAAAATAAATATTAATCCTAAAATAGCTATAATATAATTATAATTTATATTGTAGCTATATTAGGATGTATTTTACAGGTAAGTATTTAGCTTTAAATAGGAATTATTTATTTAATAAGAGTTAATTTATTTCGTTAGATAAAAATTATATTTAACTTAGGGGGGTGTTAGTGTTAGGGTTAGACTTAGCTTTAGGGGTTAATACATTTATTAGAATAGCGGTGAGCTCCGGTCGGCAGGTTAGGGGTTAATAATTGAAGGTAGGTGTCGGCGATGTTAGGGAGGGCAGATTAGGGGTTAATACTATTTATGATAGGGTTAGTGAGGCGGATTAGGGGTTAATAACTTTATTATAGTAGCGCTCAGGTCCGCTCGGCAGATTAGGGGTTAATAAGTGTAGGTAGGTGTCGGCGACGTTGTGGGGGGCAGATTAGGGGTTAATAAATATAACATAGGGGTCGGCGATGTTAGGGGTAGCAGATTAGGGGTACATAGGGATAACGTAGGTGGCGGCGATTTGCGGTCGGAAGATTAGGGGTTAATTATTTTAAGTAGCTTGCGGCGACGTTGTGGGGGGCAAGTTAGGGGTTAATAGATATAATACAGGGGTCGGCGGTGTTAGGGGCAGCAGATTAGGGGTACATAAGTATAACGTAGGTGGCGGTCGGCAGATTAGGGGTTAAAAATTTTAATCGAGTGGCGGCGATGTGGGGGGACCTCGGTTTAGGGGTACATAGGTAGTTTATGGGTGTTAGTGTACTTTAGGGTACAGTAGTTAAGAGCTTTATAAACCGGCGTTAGCCAGAAAGCTCTTAACTCCTGCTATTTTCAGGCGGCTGGAATCTTGTCGTTAGAGCTCTAACGCTCACTGCAGAAACGACTCTAAATACCAGCGTTAGAAAGATCCCATTGAAAAGATAGGCTACGCAAATGGCGTAGGGGGATCTGCGGTATGGAAAAGTCGCGGCTGAAAAGTGAGCGTTAGACCCTTTAATCACTGACTCCAAATACCAGCGGGCGCCCAAAACCAGCGTTAGGAGCCTCTAACGCTGGTTTTGACGGCTACCGCCGAACTCTAAATCTAGGCCCAAGGTTTTTTGTTTTTAACCTTGTTTTTGCCAGCCCTTATATTTATTCACTCTTTTTGAGCAGCTGCCTAATCTTTTTTTTCTGTTCGCATTTGCGGTTACACCGGCCGCTTACCCGGCAGCTTGCACCCCTGCAGCCTGAGCACTTGGTACGCTCTGTTCTCCCCCGGACTTGGCAGTCACTTCCGCGTCTGTAGCGGCTTGGATCTTGGGACACTAACGTGTAACGTAGACTCATATATTAGAAAGTAGTGTTTTCTAAATCTGCAATTAAAGTCGAGATAAGGTAATATAGTGAATACCTATATAACTTATGGTGATCATACGGCATATAACCTAAGTATTCAACACACATTTTTCCTATTTTTAGTAAACGGATATACTAGTAATCCTCTAAATGGTTCAGATATATAATATTTGTGTGGACAGTACAAGAGTCATACAACCTCATCAATTTGGCTATTATACAGATAGTGTTAGTCAGTAACTTTGACTTCAAGCACTAATTCATTTTGCCAATTTAGGTGTAATTCTGAAAGTAACCCAATTGATGTTATTACATCTTAGGTACTAAGTGTCACTCTGTATGAGAGCATCACATTGGATATAAAACCACACATTCTTGAACTTTTAGTGGCATACTCTTTACAACCACGCTTAAAGGGCCACTCAACCCAAAATATTTCTTTCATGATTCAGATAGAGAATAGAAATTTAAACAACATTACAATTTACTTCGATTATTTATTTTGCTTAATTTTTAAAATATCCTTAGTTGAAGAAAATGCAATGCACATGGTGAGCCAATCACACGAGGCTTCTATGTGCAGCAACCAATCAGCAGCTGCTGAGCATATCTAGATATGCTTTTCAGCAAAGAATATCAAGAGAATAAAACAAATTAGATAATATAAGTAAATTAGAAAGATGTTTAAAATTGCATTCACTTTCTAAATCATGAAAGAAAAAATGTGGGTGTCATGTCCCTTTAACTACCATTATCAATGTTCAAAGACATATAAGCATTCTTTGTAACTGACACCTGGGTTATTCAGTTGCCTTATATAGGGGAATATTGCTTACTTAATATAATACTAGTGGAATTCATCTACCTAATACATTAAGTAGCATCATCCTTTAATTCCTGAGTGGTCTAGACCAGTCACTTTTTACCTATAATACAGGTTGCTACTCACCTACGCTGACTGCCTATTTAGCAATTAGACGAATAGGTTTTTTCTCTGATAACATTGGAGAAATAGGTATATAATTTGATCGACAACCTAACCATAGACCATCTCTAGGTGTTATCCCTGCACACTTATCTATGCCACACCATTCTATTTGACTACAATCGGAGCTTGAGTGTAATTTTAAAATTCTATTTTTCCTTTTTATCTGCAAACCCCAATAAAAGTTATATTTTAAATTTTAGTCTAGTTTCTGTCTCCCCATACTCCATCATTGGATCACTACATCTAGTTTAATACATATATATTTGTGTTCATATGTGTATATACACATATTAGCACAAATATATATCTATATCTATAGAAGTATATACACATATTAGCACAAATATATATCTATATCTATAGAAGTATATACATATATTAGCACAAATATATATCTATATCTATAGAAGTATATACACATATTAGCACAAATATATATCTATATCTATAGAAGTATATACATATATTAGCACAAATATATATCTATATCTATAGAAGTATATACATATATTAGCACAAATATATATCTATATCTATAGAAGTATATACATATATTAGCACAAATATATATCTATATCTATAGAAGTATATACACATATTAGCACAAATATATATCTATAGAAGTATATACATATATTAGCACAAATATATATCTATAGAAGTATATACATATATTAGCACAAATATATATCTATAGAAGTATATACATATATTAGCACAAATATATATCTATATCTATAGAAGTATATACATATATTAGCACAGATATATATCTATATCTATAGAAGTATATACATATATTAGCACACATATATATCTATAGCTATAGAAGTATATACATATATTAGCACAAATATATATCTATATCTATAGAAGTATATACACATATTAGCACAAATATATATCTATATCTATAGAAGTATATACACATATTAGCACAAATATATATCTATATCTATAGAAGTATATACACATATTAGCACAAATATATATCTATATCTATAGAAGTATATACATATATTAGCACAAATATATATCTATATCTATAGAAGTATATACATATATTAGCACAAATATATATCTATATCTATAGAAGTATATACATATATTAGCACAAATATATATCTATATCTATAGAAGTACATACATATATTAGCACAAATATATATCTATATATATATATATATATATATAATTATATACATATATATTTATGTGCTTATATGTGTATATACACATATTACCACAAATATATATCTATATCTATAGAATTATATACATATATTAGCACAAATATATATCTATATATATATATATATATATATATATATATATAATTATATACATATATATTTATGTGCTTATATGTGTATATACACATATTAGCACAAATATATATCTATACATTAAAAAAAAACAAAAAAAAAACACTTAAGTTTGGGGGTATTTGAGGAACATTTACAAAATTAACCAGAGATCTGATTTAATAAGCTATAATTGCTACTGCGAGTTTGCAGTAGCAATAACCAGCCACTTGTAATAGCTGGTTATTTATCGCCCACCCACAAAAAGGAACATTTGCGGGCATGCGATAAACTAGTGCTCCACTTTTAATTTAGCCCTTAGTGTTTTAATTATTTTGGTAAAAATTCACAACTTTTAACTAGTGAGACAAAACGGAGATAAAATTGTAAGATTATAGGATTACTCTGGGATTTTAGAGAAAATGCCATATACGCCCATAGAACTCCCATTTTACAAAAAAACAACAACACTTTATACTTTTAAGTAGAATTTCTTGCTCTTTTTTTGCACATCCAGTGTACTTAAATTACGATTTATGTTGCGCATAGTTAATACAATTTATTCCAGTGTAATTTACCTACAAATTTTACGTTTTTGATCAAATAGGATTTTTAATGAACGATGTTGTCACATATTTTGATGCACCTTAAGAATACATTTTTTTCCCTGCATATTTTTGTGTGAATAGTTACATTATAAGGGAAATAGATGGATCGGTGAGCATTCTTATTGAATCTCACTAGCCCAGAGATCTTTTTAGAATTGAGGCCTTAGAGAGAGAGAGGAAGAGAAAGAAATTGAAAAGACAGATGATAGATAGAAGGATAGATAGATAGATAGATAGATAGTGAATAGAGAGATAGATAGATAAATAACATTAAAGGGACACTGAACCCAAATGTTTTCTTTCGTTATTCAGACAGAGCATGCAATTTTAAGCAACTTTCTAATTTACTCCTATTATCAATTTTTCTTCGTTCTCTTGCTATCTTTATTTGAAAAAGAAGGCATCTAAGCTTTTTTGTTTTGTTTAAAACTCTGGACAGCACGTTTTTATTGGTGGATGAATTTATCCACCAATCAGCAAGAACAACCCAGGTTGTTCACCAAAAATGGGCAGGCATCTAAACTTACATTCTTGCATTTCAAATAAAGATACCAAGAGAATGAAGAAAATGTGATAATAGGAGTAAATTAGAAAGTTGCTTAAAATGTCATGCTCTATCTTTATCACAAAAGAAAAAAATTAGGTTCACTGTCCCTTTAAGCACCAGCATTGTATATTTTATTCAAGTATTTTTTTTTCTCAATATATATTTTACAGTATCTTTCCATTCTGAATATTTCTAAGCTTAGAACATTAAAACCTTAATAAAAGAGCAAAACACACTGCAGAAAATAAATGCCTGTGAAATCACCCCTGATAGTTTGACATTTAATTAATGTTAATTGTACAATAATTAACCTGCTTTCAGTATAATTCTACTGAGGAACAATAATCACACTGGCTTTTCTAAATCAAAAACCTGTTCTTTCACAAGCTAAATAGTTTGCCCTCTTAAAGTTTATTTTTCTAACAACGTATATAAAAAAATATCATGTAGCGTGCTACTTTTTTTTTCTCTTGATATTAAGAAAAATAAACAGTAGGATATTGTTACGATCATGTTTTCATTGTGGCTGCAAGTCTACCCATTACTTTTTGTTATGTACTTAGATGTTTTTCAGATATAGAATTTCCAAAAAAAAAATTATATTACAAGAATTACTGTGCTGTATAAATAAATAAAAAAAAAATATATTTTTGTTGGCAACAGCATGCTAGTGGAATAGCCTTAGAAATGAATTTAAACTGTAAAATAACGCTTTATCAGCCTTAAAATCCTAAACTGTAAGCGGAAAAAAAAAAATAATAATAACAAAAATACATTGTATATATTCTCTCATCATTATTCAAATAATCCTCTACAGGAAGCCACTTCATTAAATTACTGGCCAAAAGCAGTTAAAAGCAAGCAGAGATGCTAAAAGCGGCATTTTCTCACTATCTCTGCAAGCGTCTTACTCGTGCTGGCTGCTGAGTATTTTCTTTCCATCAGTTATTTCTTTCCATCAGTGATTGTTATAAGCTTATTTCTGTGCTTTTGCATAAGGGAGATTGAACACAAAATAAATGTTAACTGGTATGACATATTAAAAACTAAAAATATTAGGATATATATAAAGGATTTAGGGCTTTGAGCCCAGTGTAGGATTATACACTAGAATATATAGACAGTAGAAAAAAACTTAACACTTTATTGAATATTACACTAACATAACAATAATCTAAAATTGGGCTTAAAAGAAAAGGTATGTGACATCCAGTCCTGTAATCATGTATGACCCAAAACACTAAGTTAAAAACAAAAGTAGGGCCAGGTAGCTAAGGGGTGTGTGAAGCTGATTGTAGTGCTTGGATAGTATAGGGTTAACACAAGTATACATGCATTCATTTGACTTTCCTTTAAGCCCAACTTTAGATTATTGTTATGTTAGTGTAATATTCAATAAAGTGTTAAGTTTGTATCTACTGTCTATAGTATGACATATAGAATGCCAAAAGTAACATGTGAAAAATATGCAGATGTATTAAATATATATATATATATATATATATATATATATATATATATATGCATTTGTTGTTTAAATATTGAGAAAATATAGTGTAAAATGTTATAGACCATAAAGCTGTGGGCACTGCCATGTTGTACCTTAAGTTTCCTTTATCTAATTTTCTCTGCTGGTAAATTAGTTGCATGAGTGGGCAACCAATGACTGTGTGGTATATAGCAGTGTTAAAGGGACAAATTCGAAATGTTTCTTCATGATTCAGATTAAGCACTTTACAATTTACTTTTATTTTAAGTTTTGCTTTATTTTCTCTGGCCTAGATTTGGAGTTCGGCGGTAGCCGTCAAAACCAGCGTTAGAGGCTCCTAACGCTGGTTTTAGGCTACCGCCGGTATTTGGAGTCAGTGATTAAAGGGTCTAACGCTCACTTTTCAGCCGCGACTTTTCCATACCGCAGATCCCCCTACGCCATTTGCGTATCCTATCTTTTCAATGGGATCTTTCTAACGCTGGTATTTAGAGTCGTTTCTGAAGTGAGCGTTAGAGCTCTAACGACAAAACTCCAGCCGCCTGAAAATAGCAGGAGTTAAGAGCTTTCTGGCTAACGCCGGTTCATAAAGCTCTTAACTACTGTACCCTAAAGTACACTAACACCCATAAACTACCTATGTACCCCTAAACCGAGCTCCCCCCACATCGCCGCCACTCGATTAAAATTTTTAACCCCTAATCTGCCGACCGCCACCTACGTTATACTTATGTACCCCTAATCTGCTGCCCCTAACCCCGCCGACCCCTGTATTACATTTATTAACCCCTAACCTGCCCCCCACAACGTCGCCGCCAGCTACTTAAAATAATTAACCCCTAATCTTCCGACCGCAAAGCGCCGCCACCTACGTTATCCCTATGTACCCCTAATCTGCTACCCCTAACACAGCCGACCCCTATATTATATTTATTAACCCCTAATCTGCCCCCCTCAACGTCGCCGACACCTGCCTACACTTATTAACCCCTAATCTGCCGAGCGGACCTGAGCGCTACTATAATAAAGTTATTAACCCCTAACCCGCCTCACTAACCCTATCATAAATAGTATTAACCCCTAATCTGCCCTCCCTAACATCGCCGACACCTACCTTCAATTATTAACCCCTAATCTGACGACCGGAGCTCACCGCTATTCTAATAAATTGATTAACCCCTAAAGCTAAGTCTAACCCTAACACTAACACCCCCCTAACTTAAATATAATTTACATATAACGAAATTAATTAACTCTTATTAAATAAATGATTCCTATTTAAAGCTAAATACTTACCTGTAAAATAAATCCTAATATAGCTACAATATAAATTATAATTACATTGTAGCTATTTTAGGATTAATATTTATTTTACAGGCAACTTTGTAATTATTTTAACCAGGTACAATAGCTATTAAATAGTTAAGAACTATTTAATAGCTAAAATAGTTAAAATAATTACAAAATTACCTGTAAAATAAATCCTAACCTAAGATATAATTAAACCTAACACTACCCTATCAATAAATTAATTAAATAAACTACCTACAATTACCTACAATTAACCTAACACTACACTATCAATAAATTAATTAACACAATTGCTACAAATAACTACAATTAAATAAACTAGCTAAAGTACAAAAAATAAAAAAGAACTAAGTTACAAAAAATAATAAAATATTTACAAACATAAGAAAAATATTACAACAATTTTAAACTAATTACACCTACTCTAAGCCCCCTAATAAAATAACAAAGCCCCCCAAAATAAAAAATTCCCTACCCTATTCTAAATTAAAAAAGTTACAAGCTCTTTTACCTTACCAGCCCTGAACAGGGCCCTTTGCGGGGCATGCCCCAAGGATTTCAGCTCTTTTGCCTGTAAAAAAAAACATACCATACCCCCCCAACATTACAACCCACCACCCACATACCCCTAATCTAACCCAAACCCCCCTTAAATAAACCTAACACTAAGCCCCTGAAGATCTTCCTACCTTGTCTTCACCATACCAGGTTCACCGATCCGTCCTGGCTCTAACATCTTCATCCAACCCAAGCGGGGGTTGGCGATCCATCATCCGGTGCTGAAGAGGTCCAGAAGAGGCTCCAAAGTCTTCCTCCTATCCGGCAAGAAGAGGACATCCGGACCGGCAAACATCTTCTCCAAGCGGCATCTTCAATCTTCTTCCATCCGGTGCGGAGCCGGTCCATCTTGAAGCAGGTGACGCGGATCCATCCTCTTCTTCCGTTGTCTCCCGACGAATGACGGTTCCTTTAAGGGACGTCATCCAAGATGGCGTCCCTCGAATTCCGATTGGCTGATAGGATTCTATCAGCCAATCGGAATTAAGGTAGGAATTTTCTGATTGGCTGATGGAATCAGCCAATCAGAATCAAGTTCAATCCGATTGGCTGATCCAATCAGCCAATCAGATTGAGCTCGCATTCTGTTGGCTGTTCCGATCAGCCAATAGAATGCGAGCTCAATCTGATTGGCTGATTGGATCAGCCAATCGGATTGAACTTGATTCTGATTGGCTGATTCCATCAGCCAATCAGAAAATTCCTACCTTAATTCCGATTGGCTGATAGAATCCTATCAGCCAATCGGAATTCGAGGGACGCCATCTTGGATGACGTCCCTTAAAGGAACCGTCATTCGTCGGGAGACAACGGAAGAAGAGGATGGATCCGCGTCGCCTGCTTCAAGATGGACCCGCTCCGCACCGGATGGAAGAAGATTGAAGATGCCGCTTGGAGAAGATGTTTGCCGGTCCGGATGTCCTCTTCTTGCCGGTAAAAGAGCTTGTAACTTTTTTAATTTAGAATAGGGTAGGGAATTTTTTATTTTGGGGGGCTTTGTTATTTTATTAGGGGGCTTAGAGTAGGTGTAATTAGTTTAAAATTGTTGTAATATTTTTCTTATGTTTGTAAATATTTTATTATTTTTTGTAACTTAGTTCTTTTTTATTTTTTGTACTTTAGCTAGTTTATTTAATTGTAGTTATTTGTAGCAATTGTGTTTAATTAATTTATTGATAGTGTAGTGTTAGGTTAATTGTAGGTAATTGTAGGTAGTTTATTTAATTAATTTATTGATAGGGTAGTGTTAGGTTTAATTATATCTTAGGTTAGGATTTATTTTACAGGTAAATTTGTTATTATTTTAACTAGGTAGCTATTAAATATTTCTTAACTATTTAATAGCTATTGTACCTAGTTAAAATAATTACAAAGTTGCCTGTAAAATAAATATTAATCCTAAAATAGCTATAATATAATTATAATTTATATTGTAGCTATATTAGGATTTATTTTACAGGTAAGTATTTAGCTTTAAATAGGAATAAGTTATTTAATAAGAGTTAATTTATTTCGTTAGATGTAAATTATATTTAATTTAGGGGGGTGTTAGTGTTAGGGTTAGACTTAGCTTTAGGGGTTAATACATTTATTAGAATAGCGGTGAGGTCCGCTCGGCAGATTAGGGGTTAATAATTGAAGGTAGGTGTCGGCGATGTTAGGGAGGGCAGATTAGGGGTTAATACTATTTATGATAGGGTTAGTGAGGCGGATTAGGGGTTAATAACTTTATTATAGTAGCAGTGCGGTCCGCTCGGCAGATTAGGAGTTAATAATTGAAGGTAGGTGTCGGCGATGTTAGGGAGGGCAGATTAGGGGTTAATACTATTTATGATAGGCTTAGTGAGGCGGATTAGGGGTTAATAACTTTATTATAGTAGCGCTCAGGTCTGCTCGGCAGATTAGGAGTTAATAAGTGTAGGCAGGTGTCGGCGACGTTGAGGGGGGCAGATTAGGGGTTAATAAAAATAATATAGGGGTCGGCGATGTTAGGGCAGCAGATTAGGGGTACATAGGGATAACGTAGGTTGCGGCGGTTTACGGAGCAGCAGATTAGGGGTTAAAAAAAATATGCAGGGGTCAGCGATAGCGGGGGCGGCAGATTAGGGGTTAATAAGTGTAAGGTTAGGGGTGTTTAGACTCGGGGTACATGTTAGGGTGTTAGGTGCAGACGTAGGAAGTGTTTCCCCATAGGAAACAATGGGGCTGCGTTAGGAGCTGAACGCTGCTTTTTTGCAGGTGTTAGGGTTTTTTTTCAGCTCAAACAGCCCCATTGTTTCCTATGGGAGAATCGTGCACGAGCACGTTTTTGAGGCCGGCCGCGTCCGTAAGCAACTCTGGTATCGAGAGTTGCATTTGCGGTAAAAATGCTCTACGCTCCTTTTTTGGAGCCTAACGCAGCATTTGTTTAAACTCTCGATACCAGAGTTAAATTTATGGTGCGGCCAGAAAAAAGCCCGCGGAGCGTTAACAGCCCTTTTACTGCCAAACTCCAAATCTAGGCCTCTGTTTGCTTTGTTGAAGGAGCACCAATACACGACTGGGAGCTAGCAAAACATATTGGTAAGGGGCATTTATGTACACCCACCAATCTGCATCCATCTCCCAGCTCAGTCAACCTAGGTAGGCTTATCAACAAAGGATACCAAGAGAACAAAGCAAATAGATAAAATAAGTAAATTGGAAAGTTGTTTAAAATTGTATGCTCCATCTAAATTATGAGAGAAAAAATGTAATATTTCATGTCCCTTTAAAGAGAGAGAAAGCTTGTCTGCATTCACTTTATAATATATGTACTACTACAACGTTATATGTGATGGTGATGTGCACATATATTTATTTTTTTCTACGAGTGACTATTTTTTAAAATTGTTTTGATATTGTAACTCCTTAGTGACCAGACCATTTTTCAATTTTCTTATCGTTAAGGACTAGGGCTATTTTTGCATTTCTGCTGTGTTTATCTGTAATATTCCTCTTACTCATTAACTGTACCCACACATATTATATACCAATTTTTCCTCATTAAATGGACTTTCTAAAGATACCATTATTTTCATCATATCATAATTTATGAACAAAAGAAGACAGCGCCTCATAGTGCAAATAAGTTCCATAAGCTGGGGTCACAAAAAGAGACAAATGGTTGTAGGTATACTCACAGGAGTACTGGCACTCTTATGTAAAGAAGTGTGAATGGGCAGGCTGACGTTTTAGCAGCAGTCAGTACACTGAAACAGATGGCATCCAGACTTCGAAGGTGCGGCTGTGGGCTCTCCTCCACGAATGGAAGGGAATCGTCTGGAGCAGTGCTGTGTTGGAGTAAGCAGCTTTCACTGCGTGCAGCGTCCACTTTGAGCTAATGTTCGCCAAAAGTATCTCAACAAAAGTGCTTTAGAAAGAAAACCCTTGCAGAAGCGATAGGGTTTATTGAGATAAAAAAAGCCAAAATAACCAGGCTTAAATAAGGACAATTTATTTAGAGAGCTTTAAACGCGTTTCTCGGCCGCAAGCTCCTGGCCGTTTCCTCAAGTATAATGAATTACACATGTAAGTTGAAAAGAAATTTAAAAGGAGTGCCAAAACATTTCATTGGTCAAAATTGGACCAATCCTAGCCTAAGACACGTCATATACAAGTTATAGAATGTAACCATGTTGAAACAAATTGCATAAAAATCAATGAATAGAAACATCTTTGCTCGTTAATAAAAACAAGGTTACATATTAAAATCTACGTCTACACAAAACCTAGATACATTTGATCTATGAGCTATTATAAAACATTGTGTATATGAGAATGAATGTTTGTAAGAGGTGTATAGAGTTTATTGTGTTTAACGCTGTGTTCAATAGTATCTAAATGTTGGATAAATGTGTATAAATTATGAGGTTAAAAACAAACTGATGCCTATATGCGTGATGTAAAATCTGTACTACTTCGGATCACGGACTCCTAACAGCTCACCTTTTCAATTACATTTTACATTTATCAAGATGGATATACAGTACATTCTTCATTTTTTAAACCCTGTCACTTCTGCAAGGGTTTTCTTTCTTTTTTTTTTTTTTATATTTTCTTTTATTGAGGCAAAATAATGTGAAGATACAATTTTATACATTAGTATCGTCAAAAAGGAAGTAAAAACAAAAAAGAAGATGTCAGACATTAAGATTTCATCAACCAAAGTCAAACAAAGATATGCCATAACATTGTAAACTTTTTGTCTGAATTAATAAAGCAAAACAAAAAACAATAATTTAAGCCTCTTATTTTCTATTATTTGTCTGTATTCTTATACATCTTATACCTTCAGGCTGGTTAGTGTCTGCGTAACACGACCAATTTGGCCATAGAGTAGGGAGAGGGGTGCGAGGGAGAAGAAAAAAAAAAAAATTAAATTTGTTTTCAACTTAACATAGTAACATAGTAACATAGTAGATAAGGTTGAAAAAAGACTGAAGTCCATCGAGTTCAACCTATACAAATCTAAAATACTTACAAAAAGCTCCAGTTAAGCTTAAATAACCCCATTAAAATGTGACCCATTTAATACTAGCAATCATATCCATGAATTTTGTTTGTATACAGAAACTTATCCAGACTATTTTTAAATGTATCTATGGTATTGGCATTCACTACCTCCTTTGGTAATGAGTTCCAACTTACATGTGTAATTCATTATACGGCCAGGAGCTTGTGGCCGAGAAACGCGTTTAAAGCTCTCTAAATAAATTGTCCTTATTTCTTTTCATTTAAGCCTGGTTATTTTGGCTTTTTTATCTCAATAAACCCTGTCACTTCTGCAAGGGTTTTCTTTCTAAAGCACTTTCGTTGAGATACTTTTGGCGAACATTAGCTCAAAGTGGATGCTGCACGCAGTGAAAGCTGCTTTCTCCAACACAGTGCTGCTCCAGACGATTCCCTTCCATTCATGGAGGAGAGCCCACAGCTGCACCTTCGAAGTTTGGATGCCATCTGTTTCAGCGTAATGAGTGCTGCTAAAATGTCAGCCGGCCCATTCGCACTTCTTTACATAAGAGTGCCAGTACTCCTGTGAGTATACCTACAACCGTTTGTCTCTTTTTGTGACCCCAGCTTATGGAACTTATTTGCACTATGAGGCGCTGTCTTCTTTTGTTCATTTTTTAGATACACTGTTTGATCATCCAGTCTCAAGACCAGCTGCCTGCTGCACTTAGATACCATTATTGTGCCAAAGTCTTCATTTAACAATCAGAGACACTTATTGTTTGAGATACCGCTCACAACCACATTTTGGGACTTCTGCATGATAAGCATTTCAAAAAAATGTTTCTTTTTATATAGATACTGTATCCAAATGTACTAACCTTTATTTGCTTTATTATTTTGGTTTTATATTTAGTTTTCACATTGTCACACTTTCAAATTCTTCTTTGTCACTTCTTGTGACGGTTTCGTTTATATTTAATTATTGTTGTCCTTGATTATAGAGGCAAGATTTGTTATCTTGATTAGGAACACGTTTCTTTGGAGCTATTTGGCGCACTCTACCACTATACTGTTGTATGTTTTTTTTTCTCCTTTGCTCATATCATAAATTACTAAAAAAAAAATTATAAAATATGATGAAAAAAAAGAAAAAAAAAAAACTTTTTCTAACTTTGACCCCAAAATCTGTTACACATCTACAACCACCAAAAAACACCCGTGGTAAATAGCTTCTAAATTTTGTCTTGAGTTTAGAAATACCCAATGTTTACATGTTCTTTGCTTTTTTTTGCAACTTATAGGGCAATAAGTACAAGTAGCACTTTGCTATTTCCAAACCATTTTTTTTTCCATATATTTAAAGAATCCCTGAATAACCCTTCACATGTATATATATTTTGTTTTAGTAGACAACCCAAAGTATTGATCTAGGCCCATTTTGGTATATTCCATGCCACCATTTCACCACCAAATGCGATCAAATAAAAAAAAAAATGTTCATTTTTTCACTAACTTTAGATTTCTCACTGAAGTTATTTACAAACAATTTATGCAATTATGGAACACATGGTTGTAAATGCTTCTCTGGGATCCCCTTTGTTCAGAAATAGCAGACATATATGGCTTTGGCATTGCTTTTTGTTAATTAGAAGGCTGCTAAATGCGGCTGCGCACCACACTTGTATTATGCCCAGCAGTGAAGGGGTTAATTAGGTAGATTGTAGGGTTAATTTTAGCTTTAGTGTAGAGATCAGCCTCCCACCTGACACATCCCACCCTCTAATCCCTCCCTGACCCCTCTCAAACAGCTCTCTTCCCTCCCCCACCTCACAATTGTCACGGCCATCAGAAAGTCTGCCAGTACTAAAATAAAAGGCTTTATTTAAAATATAATTTGATTTATTTTTTATATATATTCTGCAGTGTTATATCCCCCCTTAGCCCCCAACCTCCCTGATCCCCCCAAACAGCTCTCTAACCCTCCCCCTCTACCTATTTGCTGCCATCTTGGGTACTGGCAGCTATCTGCCAGTACCCAGTTTGCTAAAAAAAATAAGCATTTTCTGTAGTGTAGCTGCCCTCCCTCAATACCCTCCCCCTCCCATATCCCTTTCCCAACACTAATTCCCCCTCTCCCTCCTTCCCTTACACTTATTATTTGCCGTAGTGAATCGGTCCCATCCGTGGTCCCACCCGGTCCCACCTGTGCTCCCACCCCTCACGCGTGCTCCAGGACCCATCATCCCCTCTAACCAGAACTCCATCAGTGATGAGCCACCCAACTGCCTCCCTCCTATCCCTCCCACACCACCAACAATCTGCACCATCACTTGCCAATGCAGAGAGGGCCACAGAGTGTAAAGGTGCCTGAATATCGAGGCATCAGTGCAATACCCTGAAAGAAGCTGGAAGCGATCACAATTGCTTCCAGTGCTTGAAACCCCTGAGGATGTGCCAGGCACGTCCTTGGTCATTAACAACCGTTTTTTGTAGGACGTGCCTGGCATGTCCTTGGTCATTAATGGGTTAAAGCAAACTCTTGCCCTCTCAGACCAAGTGCAATTGGCTTGCAATCAATATTATTATAAGAGACATTTTTAATTAGAAATGTGTTCCATGCACTATGGATTGTTATAACATTACAGTTCTTTGAAGGAAGAATAGTATGTCATTGGACTAAGTTAAAGTTATTAGTTGAGGGACTTTTTTACATGAGGCAATAATACCTGGATACCAAGGTATAATTTGTGCATAAACATACTTTCTATATTTATTCACATAATTATCATTTTACCTGACATAGTATATTGTTAGGATAAATAATTTGCAATTATGTTAACATGTTAATATGTTATGTACAATAACCTTTTAAATTCATTTACCATAATGTCGCTTTGAAGGGTTAGTCTAGTCTAGAATTTTTATTGTTTAAAAAGATAGATAATCCCTTTATTAGTTTACCCATTAACCAGTTTTGCATAACCAACACTGTTATATTAATATACTGTTTACCTTGTATTTAAGTCTCTGCAGACTGCCCTCTTATCTAATTTCTTCCTCTCATAAGTAACTCCACAGGCATGAGCACAATGTTATCTATATAATGCACATGAACTAATGCCCTCTAGCTGTGAAAAACTGTTGAATGCATTGATATAAGTGGTGGCCTTCAAGGACTTAGAAATTACATATGAGTCTACCTATGTTTAGCTTTAAACTAAAAATACCAAAAGAACAAAGCAAATTTGATGATAAAAGTGAATTGAAAAGTTGTTTAAAAATGCATGCCCTATCTGAATCATGAAAGTTTAATTTTGACTAGACTGTTCTTTTAAATCTAGAATTTACATATGCAGTTTTCAACACAAGCTTTTCAGAATTAGAATAGAGTAAAAGGCAACAAAATAAATGTTTGAAAAGTGTTTTAAACATAATTACACATATTATATTACAATCTTAAAGTTTTTAATGTCCTTTTAAACATACTAAGAAAGTCTTGTACCATGTAAAAAATGAGAAATAAGTATAAAAAATATAAAGTATACTTTTGTGTTCGAATGTTTGGCAATTAGATATCAAAAGAAAAAAATGTTCTACAAATAACAAAATGAAGATGTGTTTTTTTAAAATAATACACCAAAAGTAATAACTTTGCATTTCATATTAAATTCATATTTTTAGTCTTGAAATGCACAGTAAGTCATCAATATATAGCTTGATATATTAGGCTATTTCATCTAAAATAATAAAGATGCACATTTTACCTTGATACACTCTTTTTTTTTTCTCATGGTACCTTAGATATTTCATGAATATTTGTATTTCCTTATTATATGCATTGCTGCTGTCTCTGTTGATAAGATCTATAAGCTGACTTTACAACCTGTCGATGCTGAGTTTTATTGGAAACCATACCTATGTTTCATTCTATATGCCGTATTTTGAAAGATAAATTTCAACCTAGTCTATCCAATATAAATATGATAAATATTATAGCTGAACCAAAACTATTATGTCACATCTTAAAGTTAAAAGTTGCCAAAACTACAGAAATAAAGAATATTAAAGAGACTTTAAAGTCATTGTTTTCTTTGCTGTGCCTAAAAGATGTCGCTTTAATGCCTAGTATGGACTAGAATACGAGTGGAGAGATATTTATCATTCCTACTCGAGTGCTACCTCTGCTAGATGTAAACTTCGTACGCGTGATGGGTAGCACGCATGTTAAAAGTTTAAAGTAAAGAGTTTTCACTCAAGCGCTAACCCGCAGGGCCGCCACTAGAAATTTTGGGGCCCCTGACTTAACCATTGATCAGGGCCCCCCCTTTGACATGTGCAATTTTTGACCAAGTGACTAAAACATATATGCACTTTATTCTTAAGTGTCTACTTAAACTTGGAAATGTTGTAAAGGTAGTAACATACAAACACACAGACACACTCATACACTGAAACACACACACACACTCACACATAAGGATTCACATATAGACACTCTAGCAGACACGCAAAGAAACACACTCAGACACAGACACCCAGATACTCAGCACTTGTTTACATTGACCTGACAAGTAATGAGGTAGACTACAGTTTTGGAAAAAAAGAAGATTTATAAAACAAAATATGGAGTATCTTTTTGTAAAGGAAGATGCCAACTAAATTATCACAACAGCATGCAGTGGCTGAAAGGAAGGGCCCTGAACTGCCTAAACAATAATTTAAAGGTTAAATGGTGGATTAGGTGACTTCCGGAAAGGTCTCATTAGTCTCAAAGTCTGCAGAAAGATGTGAATAATCAGTAGTAAGGTCAAAATGTCCTAAAAAGGAACATACAATGGACACACACACAAACTTGCACATACACCCAAGGAAACACAGACAGAGACAGCCTCAGAAAACACACAAAGACATACACACACACAGAGACACACACAGAAAACACACAGAGAGACAACCACAGAAAACACAGAAAGACATACATACACACACACCCTCACTGAGACATCCACAGAAAACACACAAAGACATACACACACCCTCACAGAGACACCCACAGAAAACACACACCCTCACAGAGACATCCACAGAAAACACAGACATACACACCCACCCTCACATAGGCATCCAGAGAAAATTTGATGGAAACAAGAAATCAAAAAAAAAAAAAAAAAAAGCAGTTCTTGATGGAGGTGCGCCTAAGGTGACGTAAACGAAAGTCAGTGCAAACAATCCGATGTGAGGCCGCTCTTCTTTATCGTATGTCAACGGTGAGAAAATCTGTAGTGGGAAAACAGGAAGGCGCCAATAGGGTGATAACGTTTGAGACCCTGACAGGTAAGTATGAGAAAAAAGGGTACTCACAAGTAGGGCGGCACTTAGACGTGCCAAACCAAGCAGACCGGGACCTCAGCGTCGCCCGGAAGACTCAAAAAGGCAACAACCAATCGTCAGGCCGGACCAAATTCCGTGTGGCCAGTCAGGAGCACTGGATGCTGCCACACCTCTCTCTTCGTATGCCGATTCCAAACACTGGCAAGAGGATAGGAGATAGGGATATCACGTGTGAAGCTCTCCCGATTACCGAGAGTTTAGTTAACACACGCCAACAAACTGGATAACGAACTGGATAGAGGAAGGAGCAAACTCCAGCAAAGTTACTTAAACAAATTTATTAAAAAGTTTAAAAACAATGCATAAAAGCAACGCGTTTCTCGGCTACACAGAGCCGTTTCATCAGGCTGTTATACATATTCTAAAATGCTTTAAAGCAGTAGGCATTTTAGAATATGTATAACAGCCTGATGAAACGGCTCTGTGTAGCCGAGAAACGCGTTGCTTTTATGCATTGTTTTTAAACTTTTTAATAAATTTGTTTAAGTAACTTTGCTGGAGTTTGCTCCTTCCTCTATCCAGTTCGTTATCCAGTTTGTTGGCGTGTGTTAACTAAACTCTCGGTAATCGGGAGAGCTTCACACGTGATATCCCTATCTCCTATCCTCTTGCCAGTGTTTGGAATCGGCATACGAAGAGAGAGGTGTGGCAGCATCCAGTGCTCCTGACTGGCCACACGGAATTTGGTCCGGCCTGACGATTGGTTGTTGCCTTTTTGAGTCTTCCGGGCGACGCTGAGGTCCCGGTCTGCTTGGTTTGGCACGTCTAAGTGCCGCCCTACTTGTGAGTACCCTTTTTTCTCATACTTACCTGTCAGGGTCTCAAACGTTATCACCCTATTGGCGCCTTCCTGTTTTCCCACTACAGATCCAGAGAAAATACACAAAGACAAACATACACACACCCTCACAGAGACACCCATAGAAAAAGCTCAAAGAAATATGCACACACCCTCACATACATCCACAGAAAATGCACAAAGACATACACACCCACCCTCACAGAGAGACCCACAGAAAAAAAAATACATACACACTCATAGAGACACAAACCAAAGCACAAAGACATAAACACTCACATGAGGAAACACTTGCTAATACTTTACTCCTTGTAATAACATTTCCCATGCTCAAATAGCACTCTGCTGTAGTACCCACTGGTGGCTGTCAAAATGTAACATTTTTTTTTTTATTTTTTTTAGTTCTTGCCTCATGGGCCCCCCCTGGCCCATTGGGCCCCTGACAGGAGTCACCCCTGCCATCCCCTGATGGCGGCCCTAACCCGATGTGTGCATAAAGCCAAACTTTTAATATCATGACTGTTAAAGAACCACTCAAGTCAGAATTAAACTTTCATGATTCAGATAGAGCAGCAATGTTAAACAACTTTCCAATTTACTTTCATTAACAAAATGTGCACATTCTTTTTATATTAATACTTTTTTGAGTCAACAGCACCTACTGAGCATGTGCAAAAATTCAAAGACTATACGTATATGCATTTGTGATTGGCTGATGGCTGTCACAAGATATGGGAGAGTGGAAATAGACAGAACTTTAAAATTTGTCAGAAAAAAATCTGCTACTCATTTGAAGTTTAAACTACGTGCTATTGCATTGTCTTTTTATCATGCATTTGTTGATTATGCAAATCTACACCAAATTGTGCAAACCTAATGGCTTTTAACCAATGTTCTTCACATAGCAGAATAAGTCCTATTTATTCTTTAATACACATATACACAAACTAGAATATTGCCGCACATCCACTTCTATATTATCAAAACATTTTAAATATTGTAAAAAACCAAGCTCATATATTAGAATTGGGATCTTAGTCACATAATATGGCCATATTTTGCTTAAGCCAGTCACCAACTTACAAGGTGTCCCAACGTTGACTGGTCCTATCACTGCAATGTGATGCCTTTCTGGGCTGTAACATTCTTGCTTTAACTATGCATTTAAGAATGAGCCTCTCTGGCTTTATACACACTTCCAATATACTATAATGAGAGCACCTGTGTAACTGGGTGGGGTGCTAAAAACCACAAAGGTGGTTAGTCTTCCTTTAAATACAAATGTTTCAGCACAATGTGATGTGCTGAAACATTTGTATATATATATATATAAATATATATATATATATATATATATATATATATATATATATATATATATATACAGTATATATATATATATATATATATATATATATATATATATATATTCCCTTGATTTTGCAAAGGTCTTTGACACAGTAGACCACGACATACTACTGCTCAAACTAAAAAACTCAGGTATTGGTGATCGTCCGCTAACCTGATTTTGATCATATGTATCGGATCGAACACAATATGTCTCCATTTCTGACAGCGACTCCCTCCCTCTCCCAGTCACGTGTGGTGTTCCCCAAGGTTCCATTCTCAGCCCCCTACTATTCACATTGTTTATAAATGATCTGCCAAATGTCTGCAAAACCTCAACTGTACACATGTACGAAAGACGACACGGTAATCTATATAAGCAAATCCGATCTGCCGCAGCTTGAGGCAGTGCTCCAAGACCAGTTCACAGAGGTAGAAAAGTGGATCTCAAAAAACAAACTCTTCCTAAACACTGACAAAACTGTCACGATGATTTTTGGAATGGTACCTAAATTACGCAAACTACAAAATTCCCATCTACGCATTAAAACAAAATCAAATTTCACCCTGACCGCAGTCCACTCTTTTAAATACTTGGGTATGTTGTTAGACCCCGATCTATCTTTTAGCCTCCACATAGAAAAACTTGCATCTAAACTCTATCCAAAACGAAGTGCCCTGTACAGAAACAAATCCTGCCTCAGCCCTACAGTAAAGGAAAAGATTGTACAGCAAATGCTGATGCCGATCATGGATTATGGGGATGTAGTATATGCACCTGCACCGCAAACTTACCTTAATAAACTAAATACATTGTATAACCAGTTCTGCCGCTTTGTGCTACAATGTCACTACAGGACCCACCATTGTGACATGCTAAAAGAACTAAACTGACTATCGCTGGAATTCAGACGCACCCTCCATCTTTCCAGCCTTGTGTTTAAGAGCTTTTCTGGGAAGCAGAATGCTCTCCCCGACTGTTCCCACCTCCTATAACCTCCAATCCAGTACCAGCACATTATTTAGTTTGCCACAATACAAAAAGAAAGCAGCTCGATCCTCCTTTTCCTACAGAGCACCACAATTATGGAACGACCTCCCTCACACTTTAAAAACTTCCCCAAGCCTAAAATCCTTTAAGAGATCCCTCTCTACATATCTCAAAACAGAATGCACCTGTCATGGTTGATTATATATTTCCTACCTGTTCTATGTTACATTTTGCATACATTATGTATTAATATTGTTTCTGTATTTTAATGTACCCTATTGCAACAGTGCACTGTTTTGTGGACCTAGGACATACTTGAAAACGAGAGAAATCTCAATCTATCCTTCCTGGTAAAATATTTTATAAATAAATAAATACAGAGAAAAACTGAACCTTCCCACCAACTTACAGCTACCTGGGTGCAAGTAAAGCAGATGATAATCTCCAAAAAATAATGCACTCTCAGGAATTTTTCAAAAGCAAGGTCAACTTTATTAGATGACGTTTCAGGGAACTCAAGTCCCTTTCTTCAGATCAAAGAAAATTTGAAGGAAGGGACTTGAGTTCCCTGAAACATCATCTAATAAAGTTGACCTTGCTTTTGAAAAATTCCTGAGAGTGCATTATTTTTTGGAGAATATATATATATATATATATATATGTATATATATATATATATATATATATATATATATATATATATATATATATATATATACAGTATATATATATATATGCGATTTTTATTGAGTCATCTAGACATTCGCAAGGACTGCCCCCTTTTTACATAAATTTCACCAGAGATGCCCCTGCGAGGGGTGGTGAGAAAAACCACATCAGAACTGGCGAGGTTTAGATCATCAATCCTTGAGACACATTGTAACTCTTAAACAGTCCTATCCAGTTAGGTAAAAAGCTTCTTTATTAATAACGGAAGTTAAAACATGGCTCACAATGATAATAAAAAACAAAACAAAAGCGCACAATCTTTGCAGACTAGTTTGACACGTTTCGGCCCCAACTGGCCTTACTCATACTTACATTGTAACTCTTCCCTCATTTGAAAACACTTTAGTTTTCCATAAACACCTAAATCTATACTTTAGTTGAAATAATTTTTATTAACTCCTCTCCATCTCCTCCATATACAGGGATCCTACATACATCTCATGACAAGGGTACATCAGATATCACAATACAATATTTATTTAACATAACTGTGTACATCTCTGAAGGTATCCCATTCCATGAGATTTTTAACAGTTCGTATGTCTCATCCCATGTTAATACATATGAAGAATTCAACACTTGAATGTGATTTAACTTCTCAGAACTGCATTCTTCATAAATTACTGTGGAGTTGTTTTTCTTGATAAATTCTCCCCCTGTTTCCGCTCTTCTTAACTCTCCGTTAGAGTATTATTCTTCATAGGGAGTAGAATAATGTGGGGGGGGTGCTCTCTTAATAGTTTCAACACAACTTATCAAAATCTAAAAAATAATCTATAAACAAACCGAACCAACAAATCAACAATAAAAAAACATTCATAGAGTTGTACTATACCACTCCATATTTTATAATCTTCTTATCTAAAGATTGCTTGCTCATATAAGAGTACTCCTACCAAGGACCCAAGTATCCCTTCTAGTCAGCTATGGCCCCTCTCTCCTTCTTTAGGTATAGGGTATTTCTCCTCCACCCCCCCGTCTCAAACCTTTTTTTTATTTATTGTAAGGTGTCACTGCTTATTGGTCTCCATTATCCAGTAGAACCAGACTTTTTGGAACCAAGGTTCCATGTCTAGCACACTTGCTGCTGACTCATACATTGAATACGCTGCCCGGATTCTAGCTAAAACCTCTGCCCAAGACGGAATTTCCGTCTTCCAATATTTTGCTATAGTTATTCTTGTTACGGTACACAGAATCCTAATAAACACATTTATGTGTGTATTAAATCTAGTTATTTTCTCGTGGAGCAACACCTGTGCTGGGGTGAGAGAAATCTGCTCATTCAGTATCTTGCTCAATAATTTAGATAGTTCTTGCCATATATTAATTACTTTAGAGCAATCCCACCACATGTGGAAATAGGTACCTACCGTTTGACAGCCTCTGTAACATCGATTATTGCTCCCTTTAACCATATGGGCTGTTTTTGTGGGGGTCAGATATCATCTAAAAGAAGTTTTCAGTACATTCTCCCTAAGATCCGCACTTATAAGTCCTTTGCTATCTTGAGAGAACATTTCATCCCATTTATCTATCTCAATCTCTTTACTCAGATCTCGTTCCCATTGTAGCATTATTGATGTTTTTGTTTGTATCTTACTCTCCTGAATAGAAAAATATAACCTGGAAATTGCCTTTTTAGGTCTATTAAGGGATGCACACAGGTACTCTAAAGTCGTCTATCGGTTATGTGTCCCCTCTGTCCCTAGGTAGTCTCGTATGGCTGATGTTGTCTGGAGATACAAGAACCAATGTAGTTGGATGGGTTCAAGTTTTTGCTGAAGTTGAGTATATGTCAACAACTTACCCTGGTGCTGTAAATCTGCAACCCTATATAACCCTTTATTTTCCCATTTCATAATCCTACACTTGAAATCGTCATTCACTATGTATTTCAGTGGTATTGTCAGTGAGTTTACAGGGATTAACCCTCCCATCCGTTTGGTAGTCATCCATTGTTGTCTAGTAAGCAATGTAGTTGTATTTTGATATAAAGCTCGAGATTCTCCCAGAACCCTGTCCCACAAGATACCATCTGGTGTCTCTTGATTCAGCATTTCTGCTTCCAGGGCAGGCCATAATATGTTTGTCTGTCGCCTCCCCAGTATCGAAGTCTGGGCTAAGCGAGCTGCTGTGTAATAGTCGTGTAAGTTAGGGACCCCTACCCCTCCTAGTTGTCTGTGTCTGTCTAATATCTGACGTGAAATCCTCGGGTGTTTGTTGTCCCTCAAAAATCTGTGTATATCTTTCTGGATATTATCGAGGTCTGGAATATTAATTTTAATAGGAAGTACTCGAAACAAGTACAGAATCCTTGGCAGAATTGTCATTTTCACCGCAGATATTCTACCGTACCATGAGAACCCCATCTTTCTCCATTTCCCTAGGTCAGATCGGATTGTTTTAAACAGGGGAACATAATTTGTGGTATAGAGTTTAGAGGAGTGTGTGGTTAATTTTATCCTCAAGTATTTCAGACCCCCTAGCGCCCATTGAAAGTCGAAGTTGGCTTCTATCAGTTTTATTGTATGTTTTGGGATGGATAAGGGGAGTGCCTCACATTTATCAGCGTTTATCTTATAGAAAACAAATCTAGTGCCTGCTATAGAAAGGGTAAGGACTTTAATGGATTCGTAATTGTGAGGAGCACATCGTCGGCAAATAGGGCAATTTTATGACTTAACTTCCCTATCTCTACCCCTGAAATATCTGGACAATTCCGTATATATGCTGCTAGTGGTTCTATGCACAGTGCAAAGATTAAAGGTGAGAGTGGGCATCCCTGTCGTGTGCCGTTGAGTATGTGTATGTCTTTAGATTGGTGTCCTATCGCTCTAACCTGGGCTGTTGGTATCGAGTACAACCCTCTAATAGCTTGTAGGAATCTCCCATTAAATCCCATTGTTGTGAGCACCGCCATCATATATTTCCAATCTACTCTATCGAATGCCTTCTCTGCATCCAGTGACAGGATCAGAGAAGGCATTCCCCTCTCCTGAAGATAATCTATTACTGACACCATTTTGCGGATATTATCCGGGGCTTCCCTATCTTTAATAAATCCAACTTGGTCTGCATTTATAATAGAGGGTAAAATATGTTTCAATCTGTTGGCCATTATTTTTGTAACTATTTTGAGATCTTGGTTGATAAGAGAGATCGGCCTATAACTAGCACAGAATTTGGGATCTTTTCCCTGTTTCGGTATGACCACTATCCTAGCCCGAAGGAGGTCCGTAGGTATTTCCCCTCCCTCCATAATATGATTTGCGAATACCACTAAATGGGGTATCAATGTCTCTTTAAATGCTTTGTAGTATTCCCCTGGGAAGCCGTCAGGTCCTGGGGCTTTACCTGGCTTAAGCTCTTTAATAGCTGCCAGCACCTCCACCCGTGTAATCTTGGCGTTTAACACCTCCCTATCTTCTTCAGTTATTGGGGTTAGTTTTGCTTTTGAGATGAAGGAGTCGAACATCTCCTGCGTGGAGGGGTTGTGTTGGACTTTTAAACCATCATATAGTTTGCTATAAAACCCGGCAAATATATCAACAATCTCCTGAGGGTGTGAGGTCAACTGTCCATTGGAGCTCTGTATCTGTGGTATAGCCAGAGCCTTGTAGTTATCTCTAATTTTCTTTGCTAAATATTTGTCTGGTTTATTAGAAAAAATATAATAATTTGTCTTTAGTTTATGTGCAGCTCTTAGCGATTGCTCATTTAATAGCGAGTGTAGCTTTTGTCTTTCAATAGTGAGTTGCGTCAGTGTAGCCCTCGACTTGGTCCGTTTATGTAGTATTTCTAAAGATTTTATTACTGTCTCAATATGTTTTATGTGGGCCTCTCTTTGTTTTTTGTATTGAGTCTTCTCCTTAATGAGAATCCCTCTCAGTACTGTTTTATGTGCTGCCCAGGATGTGATTGGGTTCACTGTGGAGTCTACATTAATCCTCCAATATTCTTCTAGGTGTTTAAGTATGTTGTTTTTTACTACCTGGTTTTTCGTGCAGGATGGGTCATATGTCCAGTTCTTTGTTCTGTGTGGGTCTGAGAGGTTACCTAATCTTAATTGAGTAATAGAGTGGTCAGACCATACGCATGGGTGTATGTCTATGGTTTGTATTGCAGGCTGCAGGATCTGGCTTGTAAATACATAGTCTATTTTACTATAGCTATCATGGGCTGATGAGTAGAAAGTCGTATCTCTAGATCCCCCATTCAAAGTCATCCAAGTGTCATGTAGAGTATGTTGCTCAAGTATACCTAGTACACTTTTAGCAGCCTTTTTTTGCCTATTCTTTTTATTCGATGACAGGGTAAGATTTTGGTTTGCCAATGCCTGGAGATCTATGTTAAAATCTCCCGCCAGTATTATTCGCATTCGTGACCAACCGGTCAGCAAATGTGAAACATTCTCAAAAAATGTATCTTGTTGCTCTTTAGGAGCATAGACATTACATAGAAGCACATCCACGTCCCCTATCCTACCCATCACTAAAAGATATCTACCCTCCGCATCTGATATGGTTTCTTTGTGTAAGAATGGTATGGATGAATGTATCAGGATAGAAACTCCTCTTTTTTTGGAGTCTAAAGTAGAGTGATATTGATGCGGATAGTCTTTTTCCCAGTATTTAGGTATAGTTTTTTTAAGAAAGTGGGTTTCCTGTAAGTATATAATAGTTGCCCTTAATCTCCTATAGTTAGTCATAGCCGTCCTTATTTTAACGTCTGTGTTAAGGCCTCTCGCATTGTGCGAGATTAACACAATTCTAGGGAACGTCATTGTCTCTACTTTGTGTAAGTGTCAATCTCCTATCCGTCATCATTTGCCTCGTTATAGGCTGTAGTAGTCTATTGTCATAGGGGTTGCCCTCATTGCTCTTCTGGTATTCTAGGAAACCTGGGTTCTCCTCCCCTCTCCTGTAATTCCCTAAGGTTACCTCCTCTGATGAGTGAACATGCAGTGTACAATATCTTTCAACTCTATATAACATATAAATGAACAAACATACAATCAACATTAACTGATACTGACTTAATGTTAAGATAAACATGTGTCAAAAACAAACATAAATAATGACAAGCCGGTGATCTTACCAGAAACTATAGCATGTGTCCCTTTTTTGAGTGAAATAATAATAATAGTCCCCTTAAAAAAGGAGTTCAAACAATAAACCTCATTGCTGAATCAGAGGCTATCCAGATCGGGTAAACCTCAAATTTATCGTCAAAGAACAGAGATATCTTCCTCCACCTCAAGTGTGGCTTATCCAACAGCTTCAAGTTTTCGTCTTCTTCTTAGTAACTTTCTTCCACTTTGATCTTTGAGGTTTTGGACGGTTTTGGGAGTCAGACGAATGTGTTGATGTTTCTCCCATTGTGGTTTCAGGGGGTTCTAGGTCAAGCGATCTACATATATCAGGAATCTCTTCCACTGTCTTGATAGACAGCAGCCTACCATTCCGCACCACTTGTAGTGCAAAAGGAAACCCCCATCTGTATGGGGTCTGATTCTTCCTCAGAAGTAGAGTAAGAGGTCGTAGTGCATTTCGTCGTCGTAGCGTTTTGACGCAGAGGTCTTGAAAAAACTGGATGATATTTCCTTGAAATTTGAAGGTGGGGTTCTGTCTGGCTGCTAGAAGTATCTTCTCTCTATCTGGGTATCATAGCAACTTGATAATAACATCTCTTGGTGGCTGATCAGGTTTGGGTCTGAGAGCCCTATGAGCTCTCTCTATCAGGTAGTCCGGATGTACCCAGTATGGCGTGGAACATTTGTTGGAGATAGGTGTGGAGCTCTTCAGCTGTAATGGTTTCTGGTATCCCCTTGAGCCTAATATTGGATCTTCTGCTTCTATTTTCTATATCTTCTATTTTCTCTTCTAGTTCCATTATTGTTTGTTGCTGTGAGGCTAATGTTTCCGAAATTGTTGTAACTTCCTCTCCCATCTCATCTGTGGTTGTTTCTAGGGAGTCTACTCGGCTTCCCAGTTCCGAGATCTCATTCTTAATTTCAGTGAGACTGCCAGTAATTGTCGCTTGAAAGCTGTCCATTTTGTCCCACAGCTTTTCAAAATTAGTTGTAATGTCCTGTTTAGAGACTAAGGACCGTAGATCTGCCCTGGTTACAGGTATCATATCGTTAGAGTCTATATCATCCCCTGACTCCAAGTCTTCCTCCATTTCAACTGTGGGATGGTCTTGAGTTTTGGATGCTTTAGCTGCTTTGAAGAAGGTGTCCACTGATATAGATTTCGCCCCTTTATCACTTTTGGGGCCTTTTCTGGTAGACATGGCTAATTTCTAAGCTGATGCAGATGCACTTCAGTATGTTTATGTGTAATAGTCAATTATATGAGAATATGGTATCAGGCTCCCCCTTCTGTGTTTCACAAGTGCGAGCAAAAAACAGTTTATTTTCTGCTACTATGCAATAATGCGGTTGCTTATTAACCTCCTCTGAAGTATATATATATAAATAGAGATCCCCCCTCTTTTTCCGTGTACATGGAGAATAGGCTGCTACATTCCAAACCTCTGCATCTTATCTTGTTATGCACTAACCGATTCAAATCCCAGCATCCAACCGTCTATCTGCTAAAGTCTTCACTCACTTTATCTATATCTCCCTCATTTCTTTTTGAAGGGCATATTACTCATTCCCTGTGGGACTTTATGAAGTATGAGGGGTTTGCTGTGGCAAAGGAAAAAATCTTACTCTGTCCCTTCATCAGATCTCTGTCGGAACACCCAGCCAAGCCATTTCACATAGCCATTTAGCTATCTATTGTCTTTCATTTTTACAGCTTGACTGAGCCAGATCATATAATGACACTCTTTATCAAAATGCTGGGATCTCTGTTACTGTCTCTGATCCCCAGGGTATTTGTCCACACTGGACGGAGTCGGAAAGGGAAAGTGGGATATGACCTGCTGAGCAAGTCCAGCAGGAAATGGAGGGGACAGAGAACAGCAATATTTTGTTGATCAAAGTTGTATTAAAGTTTCTCCTTTATTGCTGAGTCTTGCTCCCAGACAAACTCTCACCCTGTCAGCCCAGTGTTTTATGGTTCTGCCTGAATAGGCAGTGATGCAGTTCTAGTGAGCAGTTACACTAATGTCCAGCAACTATGGGGCCCTGCTTGTAAGTTCAGTATATAGCACCAACACAATCAGTTATCATTTATAGTTCTCTTTTACCTGATTTTGCTAGCTGCGCGGGGCTTCCGGAGTCTTATTTCTACAGGCTGTTCCTTTCTTAATGCTTTCAGCTACTAGGTTACAGTCAAGATGGAGCTTTTTCGCGCCACTAGATCCTTCTCTATATAGCCGTGGTCAGTCAGCCGTCTCTTCCTTCAAGCTGCACCGGGTGTGAGTACCGATAACAGCTGGGTATGTAACCTGATTCGAGGTGCTATTTAGTCTCCTTCTCCGCTGCGTGCTTGGGTGATGCGGTCCTTAGCTCCGGCTGTAAAGGACACCGCCAAATCTGCTGTTCAGTTCTGCCGCATCTGAGTATAGTAAGACCCTCCGGAGTCGCGTGTCTCTTTGTGGCTTAAAGCTCCCAGACCAGTAATTAGATAGTCGCCAGATATGTGGTAAAGGTTCAGATTATCCAGGGCCTCAGGGCCTCGATATCACACTCGCAGCGGTTTCTGTTTAGACTTGCCGGTATCCGTTGTCAGTGCAGTCGGTCAGGGCAGTCCAGCATCTCAGCCCAACAATCTCCTAAATTAGTCAGCAAAATTAGTCAAAACTTTGTAGCTTAAGTGATTGATTTATAAAATTAGCACAGGAGCTTCGGCAAGATGCTGCTGATCCGTTCAGTGGCTAGCTCCGCCCCTAAATCTATACTTTAAAGGGACATTGGTTATTTATTTTTGCTGTTGCATCGAACAAAGGGAATGTTAAAATATATTACATAGTTCCTGCAATTTTTTTTTTTTTTTTTCAAACTTTAGGAATTAGGATTTTCAACCATCCGAAATCTGTCCCTATATATTTTATTGGTAACATTTTTAAATAATTATATATTTCTTGTGTTTTTTTTTTAACATTCACATGTTTAGTCCAAGTAAATACAGTTTGCTAAATATTGCATGAAATCCTGTATTTAAATATATTTACTTTATATGGGTTAACATGGGTTTTCACTGATTTTCTCACTACTTATTTCAGATTAACAAATTTCCCTACTTAGAAGTATCTTTTATATTAAATTAGCAATTATCTAATCATCTGGACTAAATCCTGTTAACAATTTCTGAATACAAAGATACAATATTGGTTTAAAGGACCATTAAACTTAACATTTCAACAACGCATAACATGTTTCATTATTGCAAGTGAAACATTATTGCAAAATACATTCATTATGTATTTTACAGCATTTTGTTGAAAAATACATCTAAAAGGGAGGCTTGGGTTAACAATTTAAGGCAATTTATGCAAGCTTTTGTTTTTCCTCCCTCTCAAAGCTTCTCTGGTGTCATATGTTTTTAAAAAGGGGATTATCAGTTTTGCATCAATAATCATGATAGGCAAATTATTATTTGCAATAGTAACCAAGATGAATCAATGCTAAACCATCTTAAGAGAATACAAGGGTGCAAGCTACCCCAGGTTGCACATGTGCAAACAAAGATTGCGCTATATCTGAATATTGTTTTGTGACTAGTTATCATGGGTTGTTTTGTTATGGGGGACAGGAAAATCAGTGAAAAGAATAAACATAAAAAATAAACCCATTTGACAAAATAACGCTGCAGTTTTCATTACAAAATTAATCTTATATAATCACTTAGTTTACAATTTGAGTCCCTTTAAAGGGCCACTAAACCCAAAATCTTTCTTTCATGATTCAGATAGAGGATAGAAATTTAAACAAGATTACAATTTACTGCTATTATTTATTTTGCTTCATTTTTTGGATATTCTTAGTTGAAGAAAAAGCAATTCACATGGTGAGCCAATCACATGAGGCTTCTATGTGCAGCAACCAATCAGCAGCTGCTGAGCATATCTAGATATGCTTTTCAGCAAAGAATATCAAGAGAATAAAACAAATTAGATAATATAAGTAAATTAGAAAGATGTTTAAAATTGCATTCTCTTTCTAAATCATGAAAGAAAAAAGGTGGGTGTCATGTCCCTTTAACTAGCATTAACTAAAAGTCACTTAAAGGGATATGAAACCCAAAAATTGTCTTTTCTGATTCAGACATGGGGGCCAATTTATCAATGTCTGGTGGACATTATCAGCTCTAGCATATCATGTCTGCCAGACATTGCTGAATGCCGACAGCATACACTGTCGGCATTTAACATTGCACAAGCAGTTCTGGCAAACTGCTTGTGCAATGCCGCCCCCTGCCCCTCTAGATATGCTTAGTAGCTGCTGATTGGTAGCTGCACATAGATGCCTCCTGTGATTGGTTCACCGTGTCCATTGCTATTTCTTCATTAAAGTATATCTAAAGAATGAAGCAAATTAGGTAATAGAAGTAAATTGGAATGTTGTTTAAAATTGTATTCTCTTCCATAATCATGAAAGAAAATGTTTGGGTATAGTGTCCCTTTAAGGGCTGATTATATCCTCCTAGACCTCCTTAAAGGCACAGTATGTCCTTAATCAGCAGAAACAGCACAAACCATTCTTACCAAACTAGATACTGAGCAATGTCTGTGTATGGAATCCAGAATAATGTAAAGTAGTGCATGGATATATGTTATGTTGTTACTTAAAATCGGTTGTATCAATAAAACATAACTTTTATTTCAATTAAAATAAAATATACAGCAAAATAAAAAAAAAAAATTCTGCTGTCAATTTTAAAAACACTATACTATGTTCTGCCGATTATAACAAAAATATATATGTCTAATTATCTAAATGGAACAATTACAATGCTATGTTTTGAAAGAATAAATTCATTATATGATTCTTCCCTAAAAAAAAGATGTTCCCACAATACAACTATATAATTCTCCGTATGTCAAGTAGTCCAGTAAAATAAAATAAAAATTATTAAAGAGACATAAAACCCTAAAATTTTCTTTCATGATTTAGGTAGAACATACAATTTTAAACAACTTCATTCTATTGGTATTATTTGTTGATGGAGCAGCAATAGACAACTGGTTTCTAACCAAACACATAGTTAAGCCAATGACAATCGGTGTATATATATATGCAGCCACCAATCAGCAGCTAGAACCTAGGTTCTTTGCTGCTCCTGAGCTTTCCTAGATAATTCTTTCAGCAAATGATAACAAGAAAAGGAAGCACATTAAATAATAGAAGTAATTTGGAAAGTTGTTTAAAAATCACATGGTTTTTCTGGATAACGAAAGAAAAAAAAAATTGTGTTTCATGTCCCTTTAAGGTAGTCTTCAATATATTGCTCAGAAACAAAGTAAGCAGAATAAAAACAGAAAAAGGCTCCTTTGTACAAAAAAAAAACATGTTATGACATCAAGTCAAATGATGCTCCTCAGCCTACCCACGGCTGGATTAGCGTAGGGACTAGCGGGGCTGGAGCTCCAGCCCCATGCCCCTAAATAAGCCCATGACAGGTGCAGTAACCATTTTTTTATTGGCAGTGGCCCACCAGGGTGTTGTGATCACTAGCTGTAGATATTTAGGGCTAGATTACAAGTGGAGCACTAAATTATTTGCCATTTGCAGGCATGCAATTATTTACCAGCCATTACAAGTGGCTGGTTATTGCTACTGCAAGCTCTTGGTAGCCATTAGCGCTCTGAAAATTAACCAGTTCATTTTCTAAAATACCTCAAATAAAAAAATAACTGCACTAGACAGTTTTGGAGCTTTTAAGTTGGTAGGCGTGGGGTGTTAGAAAAAAAAAACTGCACTGAAAAGCGCCTTTACATTGCGGTCTATGGGAACTGTGTGTAAGTGTGCTTGTGCATGTGTATATGTCTGTCTATATATATGTGTGTGGGGGGGTCTGTCTGTGTGTTTCTGTGTAGTATGTCTTTGTGTATGTGTGTGTCAGCCTGTGTGTTAGTGTGCTTGTGCATGTGTATGTGTATGTGTCTATCTACATCTACGTGTGTGTGTGTGGGGGGGGGGGTCTGTCTGTGTGTTTTTCTGTAGTATGTATGTGTGTGTCTGCCTGTGTGTTAGGGTATCTGTGTGTTAGTGTCTATGTGTGTGTGTTAGTGTGCTTGTGCATATGTATGTGTATGTGTCTGTCTACATTTATGTGTTAGTGTGTGTGGGGGGGTCTGTCTGTGTGTGTCTCTGTAGTATGTATTTGTGTATCTGCCTGTGTGTTAGGGTATCTGTATTTTAGTGTCTATGTGTGTGTGTTAGTGTGCTTGTGTGTGAGTCTGTGTCTTTCTATACCTGTGTCTGTCAGTTTCTGAAGAAATAGGCCCACCACAATCCTCAGCTCCAGACCCATGAAGCCTTTAATATGGCACTGAGCCGGATGTGCTCATGGAACTGAGTGATTGTCAACAAAAGATACAAAGAGAAAAAGTTACATTTCGTAACAGAAGTAAATTGCAAAGCTTTTCTTTTCTTTATTTTTAATGTTTATACTCTTTCTGCATCATAAAAGTCTCACTTGTACTTCCATACCCCATTAAAACCCTATTTCAAAGTAATTAAATGTTTTATACCACTAAACATAGTGAGAGACATAACACTATAATATTACAAACAGTAAAACTATAATGACACAAACCCTTTAAAAAAACATTTATTACAAAAAAAGTTTGTTTTAACTTTCTTGAAAGTGGTACTGCAAGAAAACAACATCCTCCAATGGTTACAGGACACTGTGGTGAAGCGGAGTACTCATACAAAATGTATGGGCATATTTGAATGCTTAGCGCTCATCTGCAGTAATATCACAGCGTCATGGTATTTCTGAAGTTAATGATATTATCCACACTCAGCAGTTTCTGTAGAACTCAGCTAGAGACATGCTGAAATATCAGCTAGTCCAAAATAATGTGTCAACAGTAGGGGTCTCATTCTCTAAAGCTTTCTGATCTGACAAAGATTCTATAAGATTTCTTGTTGTAATAACGAGGCCCGAAGGGATTGTTTTAAAGGCAATATTTACTTTGGGAACTATGTATCTCATTAAAAGGAGTTCACTAGCTTGCTTTATATTAAGAAGAGACACTTACTTTACAATCTGATGCTTGGTAAAATAGGATGATTATTTCTCTCCATGCCAATAAGTTTATGAACATGGGGCCCTAAGTACAATGTAAACCTGCACATTCATAAAAGTCCATGGTTAAACAAAAATTCTGAATATTGACTGGGTTTCTCAGTTTTTTTAGGGATTGCAATACCAATATGCCTGTGCCCTTTAATACTCCAGAATATGGAAATTATTACCACCTGAAAACAAACTAAAAATCATTATCTTTGTTGTTTTCTTTTGGATTCGATAACCCAAAATTAAAATCACAGGAGTAAAAAAAAAAATCATTAAAAAAAAATATTTTTATTGATTAAATCAAGGGTTGAAGGGCATGTATGTTGATTGATTTTATTTTAAAGTGTGTACTTATAAGGGATGTGTGTATTCTACAATTATAGAGCTGTGTGTATGAGGTAGATTTATTAAATGCCGGGCGGACTTGATTCGCTGTCGCTAAATGCCAACAGCATAGGACCACAACTTCTTAACTTAAAGGGACAGTCAAGTACAAAAAAACTTCCATGTTTCAAATAGGGCATGTAATTTTAAACAACTTTCCAATTTACTTTTATCACCAATTTTGCTTTGTTCTCTTGGTGTTCTTAGCTGAAAGCTAAACCTAGGAGGTTCATATGCTAATTTCTTAGACCTTGAAGGCCGCCTCTAATCTAAATGCATTTTGATAGTTTTTCACCACTAGAGGGCATTAGTTCATGTGTTTCATATAGATAACATTGAGCTTGTGCACGTGAATTTACCATGGAGACAGCTCTGATTGGTAAAATGCAAGTCTGTCAAAAGAACTGAAATAAGGGGGCCGTCTGCTGAGGCTTAGATACAAGGTAAATACAGAGGTAAAACGTGTATAATTATAACTGTGTTGGTTATTCAAAACTGGGGAATTGGTAATTAAGGGATTATCTATCTTTTAAAACAACAAAAATTCTGGTGTTGACTAACCCTTTAAGTTTCCGGCGAGTTGGAAACTACGGGGTAGATTGCTGCATCCGCTGCATTATAAATCTACCCCTATGTCTCTAAGGGATTTCATCAGTGACATTATCAGTAAAGTGGGTATGTGTGTCTTTAGGTCATCAACTTATTTTTATTTGTGTAAAAGTGCTTATTATTTTATTTTTTTTCTTTAAAGGGACAGTAAAGTCAGAATTAAACTTCCATGGTCTAGATAGCATGCAATTTTAAACACTTTCCAATTTACTTCTATTTTCAAATGTGCTTTGTTCACTTGGTATTATTTCTTGAAGAGTAAACCTAGGTGGGCTCATAGGACTTCAGGAGAGGGCATAAAAATGTAAAAAAAAGTTACAAATACTGTTGCCGTAGACTGCAATAGACATGTGCACTCTCCTGAAGTCCTTTGAGGCCGCCTAGGTTTACTATTCAACAAAGTATTCCAAAAGAACCAAACAAATTTGATGATAAAAGTAAATTGGAAAGTTGTTTAAAATGACATGCTCTATCTGAATCATGAAAGTGTAATTTTGACATCTCTGTCCCTTTAATAAATGGAGCATGTAACATTTTTGTTTGGTAAAATTACTTCCTAATATGGTGGCGGTAATGTCAATGGAAGCCTATTTCATTCTGTTGCTGGCAACAGCAGAGGAGATAACATATGGTCTTTGGAAAAACTGCAGGCATGCACTCTGCCAGTCAGAAAATGATATGGGAGTATTGCACATGAGCGTGCGTTTGGAGAGCAAAAGGAATGTGTCATTGGTAGAGTTGCCTACAGCTCTTTCAACCCAAGCATTAAATATTTTTTATTACAGAGATAAGTACTTTTTTTATTTTTTTTTATAACTTAAATTACTCAGTAATTTTGACATGAGTGTCCCTTTAAGAAGCATTCCCTGCTCTTCTGGATGTGAAGTAGCGACAAGCACAGTGCAAGATAGCCCTACATGAAATGAAAGATTTGTTCCATTTACACTTTTTGTTATTTTAATATCTGTACACATTCACATTTTATCCTTTCAGTTTTATTACATTTAAACTTTCAACTTCCTGTTCTGTGTTTCAATGCATTAAAATGTTGCATATATTTTATGGAACAATATATAAGTATAACTTCTGCTTATACGTTTGTATGTTTCTGTGGCTTAAATAGTTGTTATACTATGTATATTTTGGAGTATATTTTACATTTTATGTGAAATAAATTTAGCGGTTTCAGAGAGTGGGTTTAACAGAAGAGTTGGGCATTAATAGAAAAGTATCTTTTTTTATTTTGTTGTTTTAATAGTTTTTTCAGTGCATTTTATTATATTTTTACAGCTAGACAGTGCTAGTTCATGTATGTCATATGGATTATTCTCGTGTAGTTATGCATGAGTCAGCACTAATTGCCTGAAATGCAAGTTTGTAAAAAGCACTGAGATAAGGGGCAGTCTGCAGAGGCTTACATACAATGTAAAATGAAAATGATTAGTAGTTAGCGCCAGGAGAGCAAAGCACACAAACTCACTATAAAAAACAGCCACCTAACAGAGTCGTACAGATGAATAAATATATAAATAGTGGGGACATAGGAGCGCCACTCAAAGAGGGCTTAAGTGTGCTGGTGGAAAAGCTGGGCTCAAAAAGATTATCAATATGGGTGTGTAACTGTAATGGCCAAACGCATAGTACTGTATTACTAAAGAGCGTAGAAATAGTACTGTATTAATAACACATAATACTGTATTACTAAAGAGCATAGAAATAGTACTGTATTAATAACACGTAATACTGTATTAGTAAGGAGCATAGAAATAGGGTAAAAAATACAGACAATAAAGGTTATATAAAAACATATGTTATATATAAAAACGGTTTTATTCCTTGGCACTTCAGTTTGTACAGTGTGTGCCAGAGTCGGGCGGCAGATCACTTTCATTTACAGAATAGGTAGGACTTACTTAGTAAATATTTTTATTTGTTTGTGCAATTTCAGATTGTAACTTTAGTGTGGTAATTGTGTGGTGGGGCCAGAGGTCCATAAAAACTAATTTTTGTAGCAATATGCAGCAGTGTATTTATGATTATTTGACAATGCTGTAGAAATCTATCATCTATCTGTATCTATCTATCTATCTATCTATCTATCTATCTATCTATCTATCTATCTATCATCTATCTATCATCTATCTATCATTAATCTCTCTATCTTTCTAGCTATCTATCATCTATTTACCAAACATCCATCTATCTATCTGTCCATCCATCTATCTCTTTACCAATCATCTATCTATCTATCTATCTATCTATCTATCTATCTATCTATCTATCTATCTATCTATCTATCTATCTATCTATCTATATATCATCTATCAATGTATCTATATATCTTAATTTTCCTACATATATTACTTATAGTTCTTTGTGTTAAATATCTAAAAAAACAAATATATCCTATTAATATGAAAACATTGTTATTTCATAGCAATACTTTTCATAAATTCTCTTCTCAGGCATATTATTTTAGTACTGTGGTAATCCATTCCCTTGCCTGCGTCTCACTGGGGTGTTAAATCTTAAGAAGCTTTAATCCTTACTTTACAATCACCTCTGTGATTAACTCATCAATAACTAAGTTAAACTACTTAGAATTACACTAGGAAAGCACACAAAATGCAAATAAAAAACAAAACCACAAAACTGAAAAACGCAAGACTTGCACGAACAATAAATAAGACAGTGATATGAAAATATTTGTTTACGGATTATTAACAATAATTTGAAAAACATAATTTTGTTTTGAATAGTGGAGTAAATTATTAAAACAATAATTATGGGCTAGATTACAAGTGGGCGCTAAATTATCATGTTCCCGCAAATGGGCTAATTTGCCAGTTTGCGAAAGTGTGCGATAATTTACCAGCCATTACAAGTGGCTGGTTATTGCTACCCCGAGCTCATGGGAGCAATTACAGATCAGAAAATTAACCAGAGATTGTGTGTGTTCTCATAGATCACATGTAAATATATATGTATATGACTATACTGTATACATATATATTTATGTGTTAATATATACATATATATTTAAAAGTGCTGCCCATCGCTGTGCTACTTACCTCCTTCAATGCACGAGGTTCTGATGCCATCTCTGACAGCATCAGAATGAGGCTCCCATAAGAGCCTATCGGCTAGATTTGGAGTTTTGTCGGTAACGACCCGAAAAGCTAACGCCGGCTTTTTTCTGGCCGCACCATAAAAATAACTCTGGTATTGAGAGTCCACATAAAGGCTGCGTTAGGCTCCAAAAAAGGAGCGTAGAGCATATTTAATGCAGCTTCAACTCTCGATACCAGAGTTGCTTACGCAAGCGGCCAGCCTCAAAAACGTGCTTGTGCACGATTCCCCCATAGAAAACAATGGGGCTGTTTGAGCTGAAAAAAAACCTAACACCTGCAAAAAAGCCGCGTTCAGCTCCTAACGCAGCCCCATTGTTTGCTATGCGGAAACACTTCCTACGTCTGCACCTAACACTCTAACATGTACCCGAGTCTAAACACCCCTAACCTTACACTTATTAACCCCTAATCTGCCGCCCCCGCTATCGCTGACCCCTGCATATTATTATTAACCCCTAATCTGCCGCTCCGTAAACCGCCGCTACTTACATTATCCCTATGTACCCCTAATCTGCTGCCCTAACATCGCCGACCCCTATATTATATTTATTAACCCCTAATCTGCCCCCCACAACGTCACCTCCACCTGCCTACACTTATTAACCCCTAATCTGCCGAGCGGACCTGAGCGATACTATAATAAAGTTATTAACCCCTAATCCGCCTCACTAACCCTATAATAAATAGTATTAACCCCTAATCTGCCCTCCCTAACATCGCCGACACCTAACTTCAATTATTAACCCCTAATCTGCCGACTGGAGCTCACCACTATTCTAATAAATGTATTAACCCCTAAAGCTAAGTCTAATCCTAACACTAACACCCCCCTAAATTAAATATAATTTACATCTAACGAAATTAATTATCTCTTATTAAATAAATTATTCCTATTTAAAGCTAAATACTTACCTTTAAAATAAATCCTAATATAGCTACAATATAAATTATAATTATATTATAGCTATTTTAGGATTAATATTTATTTTACAGGCAACTTTGTAATTATTTTAACCATGTACAATAGCTATTAAATAGTTAAGAACTATTTGATAGTTACCTAGTTAAAATAATTACAAAATTACCTGTAAAATAAATCCTAACCTAAGTTACAATTAAACCTAACACTATACTATCATTAAATTAATTAAATTAAATACCTACAATTACCTACAATTAAACCTAAAACTACACTATCAATACATAAATTAAATACAATTCCTACAAATAACTACAATGAAATAAACTAATTAAGTACAAAAATAAAAAAGAACTAAGTTACAAAAAATAAAAAAATATTTACAAACATAAGAAAAATATTACAACAATTTTAAACTAATTACACCTACTCTAAGCCCCCTAATAAAATAACAAAGACCCCCAAAATAAAAAATGCCCTACCCTATTCTAAATTACTAAAGTTCAAAGCTCTTTTACCTTACCAGCCCTGAACAGGGCCCTTTGCGGGCCATGCCCCAAGAAGTTCAGCTCTTTTGCCTGTAAAAAAAACACATACAATACCCCCCCCCAACATTACAACCCACCACCCACATACCCCTAATCTAACCCAAACCCCCCTTAAATAAACCTAACACTAAGCCCCTGAAGATCATCCTACCTTGTCTTCACCTCACCAGGTATCACCGATCCGTCCTGGCTCCAAAATCTTCATCCAACCCAAGCGGGGGCTGGCGATCCATCATCCGGTGGCTGAAGAGGTCCAGAAGAGGCTCCAAAGTCTTCATCCTATCCGGGAAGAAGAGGCGATCTGGACCGGCAACCATCTTGATCCAAGCGGCATCTTCTATCTTCATCCGATGACAACCGGCTCCATCCTGAAGACCTCCACCGCGGACCCATCTTCCGGCGACGTCCAACTGAAGAATTACGGTTCCTTTAAGGGACGTCATCCAAGATGGCGTCCCTTGAATTCCGATTGGCTGATAGGATTCTATAAGCCAATCGGAATTAAGGTCGGAATATTCTGATTGGCTGATGGAATCAGCCAATCAGAATCAAGTTCAATCCGACTGGCTGATCCAATCAGCATATCAGATTGAGCTCGCATTCTATTGGCTGTTTATGATCAGCCAATAGAATGCGAGCTCAATCTGATTGGCTGATTGGATCAGTCAATCGGATTGAACTTGATTCTGATTGGCTGATTCCATCAGCCAATCAGAATATTCCTACCTTAATTCCGATTGGCTGATAGAATCCTATCAGCCAATCGGAATTCGAGGGACGCCATCTTGGATGACGTCCCTTAAAGGAACCGCCATTCTTCAGTCGGACGTCGCCGGAAGAAGATGGGTCCGCGGTGGAGGTCTTCAGGATGGAGCCGGTCGTCATCGGATGAAGATAGAAGATGCCGCTTGGATCAAGATGGTTGCCGGTCCGGATCGCCTTTTCTTCCCAGATAGGATGAAGACTTTGGAGCCTCTTCTGGACCTCTTCAGCCACCGGATGATGGATCGCCAGCCCCTGCTTGGGTTGGATGAAGATTTTGGAGCCAGGACGGATCGGTGATACCTGGTGAGGTGAAGACAAGGTAGGATGATCTTCAGGGGCTTAGTGTTAGGTTTATTTAAGGGGGGTTTGCTTTAGATTAGGGGTATGTGGGTGGTGGGTTGTAATGTTGGGGGGGGGTACTGTATGTTTTTTTTTACAGGCAAAAGAGCTGAACTTCTTGGGGCATGCCCCGCAAAGGGCCCTGTTCAGGGCTGGTAAGTTAAAAGAGCTTTGAACTTTAGTAATTTAGAATAGGGTAGGGCATTTTTTATTTTGGGGGTCTTTGTTATTTTATTAGGGGGCTTAGAGTAGGTGTAATTAGTTTAAAATTGTTGTAATATTTTTCTTATGTTTGTAAATATTTTTTTATTTTTTGTAACCTAGTTCTTTTTTATTTTTTGTACTTTAGTTAGTTTATTTCATTGTAGTTATTTGTAGGAATTGTATTTAATTTATTTATTGATAGTGTAGTGTTAGGTTTAATTGTAGGTAATTGTAGGTATTTTATTTAATTAATTTAATGATAGTATAGTGTTAGGTTTAATTGTAACTTAGGTTAGGATTTATTTTACAGGTAATTTTGTAATTATTTTAACTAGGTAACTATTAAATAGTTCTTAACTATTTAATAGCTATTGTACATGGTTAAAATAATTACAAAGTTGCCTGTAAAATAAATATTAATCCTAAAATAGCTATAATATAATTATAATTTATATTGTAGCTATATTAGGATTTATTTTACAGGTAAGTATTTAGCTTTAAATAGGAATAATTTATTTAATAAGAGATAATTAATTTCGTTAGATGTAAATTATATTTAACTTAGGGGGGTGTTAGTGTTAGGGTTAGGGTTAACTTTAGGGGTTAATACATTTATTAGAATAGCGGTGAGCTCCAGTCGGCAGATTAGGGGTTAATAATTGAAGTTAGGTGTCGGCGATGTTAGGGAGGGCAGATTAGGGGTTAATGCTATTTAGTATAGGGTTAGTGAGGCGGATTAGGGGTTAATAACTTTATTATAGTAGCGGTGCGGTCCGCTCGGCAGATTAGGGGTTAATAAGTGTAGGCTGGTGGAGGCGACGTTGAGGGGGGCCGATTAGGGGTTAATAAATATAATATAGGGTTCGGCGGTGTTAGGGGCAGCAGATTAGGGGTACATAAGGATAACGTAGGTGGCGGCGCTTTGCGGTTGGCAGATTAGGGGTTAACAAGTGTAGGTGGCTGGCGGCGATGTTGTGGGGGGCAGATTAGGGGTTAATAAATATAATATAGGGGTCGGCGGTGTTAGGGGCAGCAGATTAGAGGTACATAAGGATAACGTAGTTGGCGGTCGGCAGATTAGGGGTTAAAAAAATGTAATCGCGTTTCGGCGATGTGGGGGGGACCTCGGTTTAGGGGTACATAAGTAGTTTATGGGTGTTAGTGTACTTTAGAGTACAGTAGTTAAGAGCTTTATAAACCGGCGTTAGCCCAGAAAGCTCTTAACTACTGACTTTTTTCCTGCGGCTGGAGTTTTGTCGTTAGATTTCTAACCCTCACTTCAGACACGACTCTAAATACCGGAGTTAGAAAAATCCCATTGAAAAGATAGGATACGCAATTTACTTAAGGGGATCTGCGGTATGGAGAAGTCGCGGCTGAAAAGTGAGCGTTAGACCCTTTTTTGAGTGACTCCAAATACCGGAGGTAGCCTAAAACCAGCGTTAGGAGCCTCTAACGCTGGTTTTCACGGCTAACGCCAAACTCTAAATCTAGGCCTATGGAAGCACACTCTCGTGAGTGCAATGCTTTCGAGCAATGCGAACACAAACTCACATTCACGTTGCGATTTACTTGTACTACCAGAGCACATTAGCGATGTTTAGCACTTCACTTGTAATCTAGCACTATATATAAATTTTCCATTTATTTATTTGTGAATAATAAAAATTAAGAGGAAAAAAAAAAAACTGAATATGATTGACTGTATCGAGAAACTATATTATCTTCATGATAAGATATTCTGGTTATAGAGGGTGTTAAACAAAAAGGTATAATTGCTTAGAATGGTCCAATCATTTAGGCTATTCATCTATAATTTACAGTATTTATTTCCTACTAAAAGATAGAAAGGGAGAAATTAGACACAAACTATGTCCTGCCCTCTAGACACTTCATTTTGAACATTTTTTTTTACAAAAAAAATATTTGTAAAATTCTTGAGAGTTTTTTGTAATGCATGATATAAAATTGCCAATGTCCCTGAAAATCAATAGCATAATATGGTCAGACAAAAAGTGAAAACAAGCTCTAAATCAAATGTTAAAAATGGCAAGCACAAGTATAATTAATAACATTATTTTATTATTTATTTAAGGTTTATTTTTTGTGTTTCATACATATATATATATATATATATATATATATATATATATATATATATATATATATATATATATATATATATATATATATATATATATATATAAGCTTGCATTGTGTGGCTGTTTTAGGGTCCCAGGTATTGGAAAGGACCTTGACGAGGTACCTGGGCTTGTCCCATTTGGCCAGATGCGGTAACTAACCTTTCCATTTTTGCTTTTAAATCTTAGCTGAGAGTTTGTAGGCGAGTGCTGGGTTTTCTCTGTGTGTTGTATTAATTTGTTTTGTAATTTTCCCTATAGTTCTTGCACCCAGACCTGTCTGGCACCCAGGGCTGAGCATGTTGCAGGGTCATGCAATGTGTACCCGGTCCGGTATGAGAGTGCAGTTCCCTTCCGTGTTTTGTATATATATATATATATATATATATATATATACACATATATATATATATATATATATATAAACACACACATATATATAGAAGCACTTTTCATGCACTCACTCCTTTAGCAGTAGCTCATCCAGTGCCTGGGTGACTCCTCAAATCATATGTATAAGAACCTCCAATAAAGGGCACTCACAGGAGTTGACAGTAGAAAAAATTCTTTATTTCATATATTCATCATAGAACAATGTGTAAGTCGACGTTTCGGCTATGCAAGTAGCCTTTCTCAAGACAATCAGTATCGATTACAACAGCAACACAGCATTTCCTAATGCCATAGCGTTAAAGTGTATACGCACATAACACGTTGAGTCTTTTTAAACCAACCCGCTGCTCAGGGATAGATTACCACTACATTGTCATTGGATTGACATTGTAATGGTAACCTATCCCTGAGCAGCGGGTTGGTTTAAAAGTACTCAATGTGTTATATGCTTATACACTGTCACGCTATGGAATTAGGAAACGCTGTGTTGCTGTTGTAATCGATACTGATTGTCTTGAGAAAGGCTACTTGCATAGCCGAAACGTCGACTTACACATTGTTCTATGATGAATATATGAAATAAAGAATTTTTTCTACTGTCAAGTCCTGTGAGTGCCCTTTCTTGGAGGTTCTTATACATATACATAAATATAGATATATATACATACTACAGAGAATGTGATAGTTTTAAATAGTATACAATTGTATAATCCACAATTGCTGCAATAGCACTTACTCTGAATCTTAAATTATCAATAGCTTTCTTCTGAGAAATTTCAAAAGATTGCATCCATTTCCCTTCTCACTGTATCATGTGAGAGACATTATCCAATTATGGATGCTTATACATTGCTAGCTCCTGCACATGCTCATTAGGAGCTGGTGCCTAAAAAATTATGTATATAAAAAGAATGAGAAAAAATTGATAATGGAAGCAAATTGTAACATTGTTTAATACTGTATTGTCTATCATGAAAGTTTAATTTTATCTTTAGTGTCTCTTTGATTGGCTATTGTCCCCTTTCTGATTCCTAATGTTTAATAATACCTGTGTGCTAATTATTATATTGTGTTGAAAAGCAGGGACATAAGCTCCTGAGCCTACCCATAATTGGATCACTATATGGCAGAAGTTTTGCAAGAATGTTATCCATTTGAGTACTAGATGACAATGTAGTGTTCCAGACACCTACCTACAGTAGGTATCTCTTCAACAAATAATATTATGGAAACAAAGCAAATTTGAAAAAATACGTCAATTAGAAATTTTTTAAAAAGGTATGCTCTGTCTAAATCACAAAAGAAAATGTTTGGGTTTCATTACCCTTTAATAATTTTTGTTTAAATTCACTATTGCACAAATGTATGTCCTCTTCAGCTACAAAAAGAACATTGAAGTTTGTGCACCACTGATTTCAGAGAATCTATTTAATTGTGTGTAGAAATACTCATAAAATACAGAAAGGACCAATTTTTGGGGGTCTATATGCAGCTATTTATATGCACTATGGACCACTATAACTAGAAGTAGTGTAGTAGATGTTACAAATCTGGTGCATATGCCTCAATGAGTCATGACACTACATCATGCACTACAATATACTTCCCTACCAGCTAACACTATGGGGTATATTTAACAAATTTCGCATACGCTGTCAGCATTTAACATTGCACAAGCATTTCTTGTGAAATGCTTGTGCAATGCTACCCCCTGCACATTTGCAGGCAATCAGCCGCTAGCAGGGGTGTCAATCATTCCGATCGTATTCGATAAAGATGATGGCTGTCCTATGACCGCTGCTTCTTAACTTAAGTTTAAGGCGGACCTGAAACTTTGGGGGTAGATTGCAGCATCCGCTGCTTGATAAATCTACCCCTTTCTCTTTTATAACAGAGTAGGTTTTCCCTAAATTTGTAATTGTTTTATTGAAACTAGAAAAGTGATTTTCATGTGTTTTTATGACAATAGTAAAATAAAATTAAATGTCACATGTCCTTAGACCAATTAAAAAAGGCTCTGAGCAAAAGCTCTAATCCTTAAAGGGACAGTAAACACTTTGAGATGTGTAATACATCTTTGCAATATACTTGTTTTATTTATTTTGACCATTTTTCATGTATTTTTGCTCTGAGGATTTTCTAATTCTCAGAACTTGAAATGCACCTGCTGACTTCTCAAGGCTTACCGTGATAAGTAACTGTCAGATTGGCTCCTCCATATAAAGGGACACTGAACCCAATTATTTTCTTTAATGTTTCAGATAGATCATGCAATTTTAAGCAACTTTCTATTTACTCCTATTATCAAATTTTCTTAAAGGGACACCGTACCCAAAATTTTTCTTTCGTGATTCAGATAGAGCATGACAATTTAAGCAACTTTCTAATTTACTCCTATTATCAAATTTTCTTCATTCTCTTGGTATCTTTATTTGAAATGCAAGAATGTAAGTTTAGATGCCGGCCCATTTTTTGGTGAACAACCTGGGTTGTCCTTGCTGATTGGTGGATAAATTAATCCACCAATAAAAAAGTGCTGTCCAGAGTACTGAAACCAAAAAAAAGCTTAAATGCCTTCTTTTTCAAATAATGATAGCAAGAGAACGAAGAAAAATTGATAATAGGAGTAAATTAGAAATTTGCTTTAAATTGCATGCTCTTTCTGAATTACAAAAGAAAAAAATTGGGTTCAGTGTCCCTTTAATTCTCTTGGTATCTTTATTTGAAATGCAAGAATGTACATTTAGATGCCGGCCCATTTTTGGTGATCAACTTGTGTTGCTCTTGTTTATTGGTGGATAAATTCACCCACCAATAAACAAGTGCTGTCCAGCATACTGACCCAAAAATTGTCTGGCTCCTTAGCTTAGATGCCTTCTTTTTCAAATAAAGATAGCAAGAGAACGAAGAAAAATGTATAACAGGAGTAAATTAGAAAGTTGCTTAAAATTGCATGATCTATCTGAATCACGGAAGAATTTTTTTTTAGTTCAGTGTCCCTTAAGGCAAAGGTGGGTGGAATTTAGCTGTAGAAAAACAATTGCAGTCAAAACTATGTCAATGTTTTAAAAATGTTAAAACGTGGTTATGTTATTCTATACTAATCAAATGATTCATCTACAAAAATCCCTATGGACTTTAATGGTGAATTTCTGAAGAAACATAATTATATAAGTTTTTTTCTTAAGGATTGTGATTGGCCCCATATATAGAGGCAGACAGTACAGCAATTGCACAATGCCCTAACAAGAGCATTTTTTCTATAGCACTTTAATGTCCCCTTCATTGAATTCTACTTTAATATTACAACAGGTTATGCTAGAGATTTGTTTAGTGGTAAATATTTTAAGAAATAAAAATTATCATTGCACTACATATGTTTAATTCCTTTTTTAAATGTTTAAAATTATAGGCCCCGTTTAAAAAACTGTGAATGCAGCTTAAGAGCACCTTTGGCTGCAGGCACGCATGGAAACAAGACCGCAGCTTCTTTACCTGTACACCAACTCTTAACTGAAAATGTTTAATGCCCCCAGACTTGTCTGACTGTGATGATTGTGGCTTGTGTAACAAATAATGTGGGCAGCGTATTGCCCATTAGCCTTGATTTCTCACTTGTCTGCCCCGGCCTTTGATAAATGGACCCCAATGTCCAACATCTTGTTTAAGGAAGGTGTATCCAAACAATACATATTAAAAATTGCCTCCATTAATCAAAATGTTTATTAAAAATTGTCAACCTTTCATCACCATTTAAAATAACATCAAAATAAACTTGTACTGTCCTTGAACAACATTCCTAGGCTATAGTAAATGATTCCATCTTTCCTTATGTTGGGGCTGAGAGATATTTATGAGAAACTGGATACCTTACAAATGGGAGCAAATCATTGCTCTTAACTTTGTGCTTAAACTGCTTTGGTACACCATAATATGTAACAAATTTAGATGTATTATGGAATGTTAAATATCATGTTAACTTAAAGGGACAGTCAAGTCAAAATTAAACGTTCATGATTTAGAACAACAAACAAACAATAGCACTATATAGGCTAGTTCCCTCTAGTTATATCAAATAGTAGTGTAGTGTACCTAGTAAAATATTGTTCAGAGGGATTGGTGCTTATGCATAGTTACAAAACATAACAGAAAGTGGAAAAGAGAAAGACTTCCACAAAAAAGGATGCATCTATAGCACTCTAAGCCCAGACTAGTAGGCAGGAATTACCATAAAAAGTTAAAACTTAACTTTTATTCAAATTCAAATAAATTAAAATAAGGTTACACACAATATAAAAACACAGGATATTTGCATTGTGATAATATAACATAGAGGTATGTGTGGACAATGCATATGGCCTGAAGTCATTGTAGTCCTCTGTACCTCTGTTTGATAATATAAGGAATAAATGATCTCCTAATCACACATTAGTGTAGTAAAACACTTTAATACGTGAATCAATATATCAGATAAATAACCAATAAAAATAAATAACACAGGTGGTAGTGAGTGGTTATTTGACACTAGAGTCCAAGAGGCCCATTTATCAAGCTCCGAATGGAGCTTGAAGGGCCGTGTTTCTGGCGAGTCTTCAGACTTGCCAGAAACAGCAGTTATAAAGCAGCGATCTAAAGACCGCTGCTCCATGACCCTGTCCGCCTGCTCTGATGAGACGGACAGGAATCGCCTCAATTCAACCCGATCGAGTAAGATCGGGTTGATTGACACCTCCCTGCTGGCAGCCAATTGGCTGCGAGTCTGCAGGGGGCGGTGTTGCACCAGCAGCTCTTGTGAGCTGCTGGTGCAATGCTGAATACGGAAAGCATATTGCTCTCCGCATTCAGCAAAGTCTTGCGGATCTGATCCGCACTGTCGGATCTGGTCCGCAAGACCTTTGTTAAATTGGCCTCCAAGTGTCAGATGGTACTCAATTTCCTTGCCTATATAAGTGGTGGAAACAAATAACCAAAATGGTCTCACAATATTAAAGAGTACTCCTTATGCATTTTATATGAGTCATAATTAATGTACCAGGTATCGTTCCTCTCAGCAGTTTAGCTGTTAAACAAGTGATATGTAGTATTTATCATACAAAATTTCTTATGTTACGATATATATGTCTTTACACTTCGGATTACCCTGATTGTACAAGGGCCATTAGAGTAACACTAATCACAACGTTCTAAGAGCCAATAATTATCTATTGCTCTAAGTAATAATATTGTGTACTGTATGTTGTGCTTTAACACGTGTATTGATTGACATTTAATAGCTTTATCTGTAAGAAAATCACATAGATTGCACTGTTTTGAATGCCCTCAGAGTGAACAGATACAAATATGTTACTTCCTACAGAGTATTCTTAATTAATGCGTGCAAATTATCCAGCAAAAATAAATGTAGTTTTCAGATTCACCTGGTATATCAATTCATATCAGATAACCCTGTCTATTTAAGAGTTAAGGAAGTAACAGTAATATAGATGCTCTCTTGTGCTATCAGTAGTCTGATAAACAGATAATATTATCAAAATCTGTGTATTCCGCTTTCACAATTGAATCTATTGGTGTCAAAAAAGTTTTGGGCAGAGTAAACGTCCTTACAGTGTTAACAGATAAATAAAGGCTACAAAGTTGTGGTCCCGTCCGGCAGTTGCTATGATAGGATCAAGATCCTGTCAATCAAATAATCACAGCCAATCAATAGCCCATTTACTATGGGTGTCTCATTTAACATCTCGTTGTTTAAGGTGAAATAAAGTTAAACATGAAGAATGTTGTTTTAAGGTGGATTGAGTTTGTCAGTCAGTTACATAATTCCAAATAAAATAACTTATAGGAATGAGTAATTTTGGAATTGTATGACTGTGCCAGACTGTATCTTATGTTATGGAAGATCAACAAGGTGTAATTTGTACCTTTCTCTGAATATCCAGTAGCTCAAAAGCAATGTTTAAATTCAATTTAAGGGTTATGGACATCTTTATCTACATATTAATTACTGTAAATGAGTGTGCCAGACTGTATCTTATATTTTGAAAGATCAACAAAGTACAATTTATACTTCACTCTTGACATCCCGTAGCTGAAAAGCAATGTTTGAATTCAATTTAGGGTTTATGAACATCTCCATACATTGATTACTATGAACTAATCTTCTTGTGAGAAGTCCATACATTTTGTATGAATTATATTAATCAGACTTATAATGTCAAGAAAGAAAATACAGTGTGCAATATTCAATAATAGTGTTGATATAAATAAGCAATTATGACAAAAAAATCCTAATGCATAGTAGCACTGTGAATACAAGTGTGAGTGAAAAATAGAGATATGTGAAAAATGTAATGTGTAAGATGTAACGAAACAACACCTAAGATAATTTTTTAGTACTTAGGAAATAATAAACATTTTTACAAAATGTGATAATTCAGATTGATCTCAAGAATTATCAAAACAGTGAAAGATTTAACAAAAGTGAGAAATGTATTTCCATCTTTTTCAATGGATTTTACACCCATTACTATTGGATGTGAGAGTAGAAATAAATGTTATGTAGTTTTAACTGTTTAACACTCAGGTATACAGATAAGGTCCTGTATCAATTTTACATATGATTTTATAGCTGTTAATGTGGTACAAACCTGATATTTAAAGAAATACATAATAATTATTCTGGTTGTTAAGTCCAATGGGTTGGACTGAGTTTAATAAATAAATCCACCGACTTTCGGATTTTAAGAGTGCTGTTTCCAGATCTCCACCTCTCATGCCCTATACTGACCTTTACAATCCCCCAACATTGTAAGTCATCTTTGTTGGATTTATGAAGTTTCAGGAAATGTGAAGCAACACTCGTCAAAGTGTTATGATCATCTCTATCTTTGGCTGCCATATACTCTCATATCCAATAGTAATAGGTTTAAAATACAATCCGTTGAAAAAGATGGAAATACACGAACACATCACCAAGTTTTATTTCTCACATTTGTTAAATCTTTCACACATGAAAGTGTTTTACTACACTAATGTGTGATTAGGAGATCATTTATTCCTTATATTATCAAACAGAGGACTACATTGATTTCATGCCATATGCATTGTCCACGTATACCTCTATGTTATATTATCACAATGCAAATATCCTGTGTTTTTATATTGTGTGTAACCCTATTTTTATTTATTTGAATAAGAATAAAAGTTGTTTTAACTTTTTTTCTGGTAATTCCTGCCTACTAGTCTGGGCTTAGAGTGCTATACATGCATCCTTTATTGTGGAAGTCATTCTCTTTTCCACTTTCTGTTATGATTCAGATAGTGAATTCAATTTTAAACCACTTTATAATTTACTTTTATCATCAAATTTGCTTTGTTCGCTTGGCATTATTTTTTTTTTTTTAAAAAAAGCAAAACCTAGGAAGGCTCATATGCTAATTTCTAAGCCCTTGGAAGCCCCCTCTTATCTCAATGCATTTTGACATTTTTTTCACAGCTAAACAGCTCTAGTTCATGTGTGTCATCTAGATAACATTGTGCTCACTCCCGTGGAGTTATTTGTGAGTCAACACTGAATGGCTAAAAAGAAAGTTTATAAAAATAACTGAAATAAGAGGGCAGTCTGCAGAGGCTTAGATACAAGGTAATCACAGAGGTAAAATGTATATTAATTTGACCGTGTTGATTATGCAAAACTGGGGAATGGGTCATAAAGGATTTATCTATCTTTTAAACAATACAATTTTTCCAGTAGACTGTCACTTTAAGGTTGGGTGATGTTTCAGCATTTTCATTAAAATACAGATTGCTGGCCAAATTTTTTTTTCTTTCTAAAGAAATGTTTATTATTTGACTTATAGTAAGCCCTAGTTTCTGATAAAAAAATCCCTTTATCAAATAAAGCATTCAATAATCAAGCACAATATTTCATCATTTATAATATTCATATATTAAAATTCAAATGTTGATTCCCAAAAACTTCTATGTCAGTTTTTAAAAAATAGTATTTAAATTTAATATTCAAATATTAACATTTAAAATTCTGTATAAATATATATATTTTTTTTTAAATAATTTTTATTGAGGCATTGAACATTAACATCACAGTAAAGAATATATCCAGGCACAAAACAGTAGCAATAAGGGAAAGACAAAAAAAAAACTTATACAGATCACATATGAAGAGTAGAGAATTATTAAAACATTAGTGTACTAATATAGCGTTTTTTATTACAGTATCATATCCATAATAGAGCTATACTTGTATGGAAGCTGGAATTAGTGACATTAGATAGCTGAGTGACAAACAGAAGAATAAAGTTTAGCGTAAGGTATAGTACCATCCTTGTGATCTTGAATATACAATGTAAAACTGCATGTAAAAAAAAACTTGTGTGACTGGAACATATATGGATAAAGCCTTGTTTTTTTATAACTGAGAACTAGTGATCCCCACTCCGCAGTATAAGGCATTCTAGAAGCTAAAAAGAGGAAAAAAGCCGCTCATAATAAAGGGGAGATGGGAGGGCGGAGTCAATCAAAATGTTATATATCTGTGAAATACTCGTTCACACTGGTGCCATATATAGTAATAACAGGAACCAATGTTGTGGTAGGCATACTAAGCAGATATGTGCCACGCGATTGGTATATAGCATAAGTCAGTTGTGGGGAAAATTTAATGTCATCTAGGCCACAGGGAGTAATGAGGCTAACAAAAGTCAAATAAGGAATATAACCTAATCTACTCTAGTAGCTGAAGCCTGGGGCAAAGATTAGCAGTGAGTAGGTAAGCAGATGACAAGCAATAGGATGGAGTTATTCTCTAAACTTATATTGACGCTAAGATGTTATTAAAACCAGTGGTTCCACCTATAGAGAGAAATCTAGAGAAGCCTATAGATAGATTAGGAGGTAATATGACTGCGATATAGTTGCTGGGTTAGGAGACACATCTCTCACACAATTGGATAAGGCATGAAAAAGTAGATTACAGCAGTTGGCGAACAATATAATTAAACATAGAAATCTACTTTGTAGTAGAGGACAATTCTGAACTCTTAGTAGTGCAAGTTAATCTGCTTTCTATAGAATAATTAAAGATAGTTATTGAAAGGTGATGTGAAAAGGGGGAATATGTGTATGGGCTATAGGGGACCTCCAAAGGAGCTCCTCTCCTGGGGAAATGCCAGCTATAGGCGATGTGGGAAAAAGGAGTAGGGGTATGACCCGCAGGCAACAAGTACCGGCGGGAAAGGGAGGAGAGGAGCCCAGCAGTAACAGTAAGTTTGTACTAATAGTAAATTCAACGTAGGGGATATCATTGTCTGGGGGTGTAAATGTATTTGTATAAATATTTTTAATATGATAATGAATGTCAATGGAAGATTTAGTTTACAATGCAATTATAATAACTGCAACATTTGCATGATTGAAGTCTTAACAAAATAAAATTCATGAATATAAGTGGAATGATTTTTTTTTTGTTTTTGTTTTTTACATTTTTCTTTGAAAATATCAATATATCAAAAATATTCATTTATTTTTTACATATTTTAATTAGAAATAGATTATTTTACGAAAAAGATCAAAGCACATTTTATTACCACAATTACTTTTACGGTAAGTACGTTTGCATATTCAAGTTGCATATATAAATATGTATCTATTTAACTGCATTTCTATATTATTTTATATTGTACAAATTAAAAAAAATCAATATAATGCTGCTTTAAAGAGCTTTAAGAATTAGGCCTCAAGCTATTTGAAATTAAATTGAGTTTGCAATGTGTTTTTTTTTATTTTTATAGTTGCTTTTGAACAAAATTGCTATAAACATATTCAGATAGAAAATAAATGCACTATATATCACAATAATTGAATTAAAATATGAGCTAATTTCAAATCAAAAGTATCTGTTACATTTCTTGTAAGTTTTGGTTAAAATGTATTCGGAGGTAGGATTGTGATTAGATGTTGAGTTATCATGAATTCTGAAACTCTTAGAACTAATTTTACCAGGATGAGATCTGCAGTAACTTAAAAGCTAAACAGGCAGGAGATCAGCGAATGCACTACAGGGGCGATATCTAAGCTCTGGCAAGACAGCATGGAAACCTTTTGAAGTTACTGTCTGGCATACCTTGATCAGTCATGCTGGCCTATCACCATAGTGAGCAGAGACCAGACTCATTGCATGTAATTTTTTGGGCTATAAAATGTATAGTATACATCAGCAGTGCAAGTTGGAAGATCTGCACACAAAACAAATAATTTAAATGCCTCATTATGCTATTCAGGGACTCTTCCCTTGATATTCTTATAAAGTATTGTCCTTTTCTTATTTTCATTACTGTGGGTTATTAAGGACTCTTATAAATGGGCTATATATCTGATCAAACAAAAGGTCCCACCCCTTGCACTCTCTCTCCCCCCTCACTTTTGCGCTTTCTCTCCCCCTCTCTTTTGAGCTCTCTCCCCCTCTCTTTTGAGCTCTCTCTCTCCCCCCTCTCTTTTGCGCTCTCTCTCCCCCCTCTTTTGTGCTCTCTCTCTCCCCCCCATCTTTTGCGCTCTCTCTCTCCCCCTCTCTTTTGCACTCTCTCTCTCCCCCCTCTCTTTTGTGTTCTCTCCCCCGCTCTCTTTTGCTCTCTCTCTCTCTCCCCTTCTCCTTTGCTCTCTCTCTCCCCTCTCTTTTGCTCTCTCTCTCCCCCGTCTATTTTGCTCTCTCTCTTTCTCTCTCTCCTCTCTCCCCCCTCTCTTTTGCGCTCTCTCTTCCCCCTCTTTTGTGCTCTCTCTCTCCCCCATCTTTTGCGCTCTCTCTTTCCCCCTCTCTTTTGCGCTCTCTCTCTCCCCCTTTCTTTTGTGCTCTCTCTCTCACCCCTCTCTTTTGCACTCTCTTTCTCCCCCCTCTCTTTTGCGCTCTCTCCCCCCCTCTCTTTTGCTCTCTCTCTCTCTCTCTCTCTCTCCCCTTCTCCTTTGCTCTCTCTCTCCCCTCTCTTTTGTTCTCTCTCTCCCCCGTCTATTTTGCTCTCTCTCCATCCCTCTCTTTTGCTCTCTCTCTCCCCTCTCTTTTGCTCTCTCTCCCCCCTCTCCCCCCCTCTCTCTCTCCCCCCTCTCTCTCCCCCCCCCCTCTCTCTCTCTCTCCCCCTCTCTCTCTCCCCCCTCTTTCTCTCCCACCTCTCCCCCCTCTCTCTCTCCCCCTCTCTCTCTCCCCCTCTCTCTCTCTCCTCCCTCTCTCTCTCCCCCTGCTCTCTCTCTCTCCCCCCTCTCTCTCTCCCCCCTATCTCTCTCTCCCCCTCTCTCTCTCTCCCCTCTCTCTCCCCCTACTCTGTCTCTCTCCCCCTTCTCTCTCTCTCCTTCTCTCTCTCTCCCCTCTCTCTCTCTCTCTCTCTCTCTCTCCCTCTCTCTCTCTCTCTCTCCCCCCTCTCACTCTCTCTCTCTCTCTCCCCCCCCTCTCTCTCTTCCCATCTCTCTCCCCCATTCTCTCTCCCTCCCCCCCTCTCTCTCTATCCTCCCCCCTCTCTCTCTATCCTCCCCCTATCTCTCCCCCCACTCTCTTTCTCCCCTCTTTTGATCTCTCTCTCCCCTTTATTTTGCTCTACCTCCCTCTCTCTTTTGCTGTCTCTCTCCCTCTCTTTTGCTCTCTTTATCTCCCCTCTTGATCTCTCTCTCCCCTCTTGATCTCTCTCTCACCTTTCTTATGTTTTCCCTACCCCCTCTCTCCCCTCTTTTGAGCTGTTTTGAGCTCTCAGTCTGCATGGCCTTTCACGGTCTGCCCGGCCCCGCCCACTTCATGGGCCTGTCTGGCCCTGCCCCCTTCACGGACCTTCACGCTCAGCCACGCCCCCTTCACGGACCTTCACGCTCGGCCACGCCCATGCCCACTTCTGCTCGCACCGCAGATCAGGTAGGGACTGTAAGGCCAGGTGTGTTTGTCCTCGTGCTGTCTCTACTGCGCATGACAGCTTCGGACAAACACAGTTGGCCTTTTATAGTATAGGATTCCTTTAAATACATGCAAGCTTCTCTGGGTGCAATTTAAAAAAAAAAAAACAGTACAAGAAATCATTAACATTTTCTTTGCTCAAGCGTTAGGATTCAGGATATCTGCTAGACTTACCACACTGCAAAAAACGATACTATCACTTTAGACTCACTGTTGTTAACAACATTGCAGGTCTTATAGCAAACGTTTAAAGGGACTCTGTACTTTAAAATGTGTTTTCTCTTAATGTGTTCCAAATGACTTGTGATACCTACTGCAAAGTTTTAAATGCACTTTTTAGTTGAAACAGCTAGTTTTGGTCATTAAAATTATCACCTGTTGTTCTCAAGGAAATGCTAACAATAATAGGCTGAGCTTGCAGGTAAAGCAGACCCACTAATGGTATCTTTGTCTATGGTTAGATATCAAAATCCTAATTACGGCTGGAGATTAAATGCGCAAAGCCAGCTACTTCAGATATGAAAATAATTCTCTCTTTCTCCTCCCCCAATGGTAGATTAAGTAGTGTTATTGAGGCCCATTTATCAAGCTCAATATGGAGCTTGTGGGCCCATGTTTCTGGCGAGTCTTCAGACTCTCTAGAAACAGCAGTTATGAAGCAGCGGTCTTAAGATAATAATTGTGCTACATTAGTTGTAGTTTAAATTTAAACAGCTTTATAACACATTTTACAGGGGTAAAAGAAAACATCAACATGTTTTTCAGATAAAAAGTAAGCTTCCATTATTCAGATAAACTACTTTATTTTGTAAAAAGTTTCAATTTATTTTTAGCATCAAATTTCCACCGTGAGCGCAAACCGAGAAGCCTCATAAGCATGCGCGTCATTAGCACTTTATGTTTGTGTAGTATCAAAATGTACCAAAAAGGTAAGTTTATTTGTACACTTGGGGCCTGATTCTCTAGCCTGGAGAGAAATTATAGTGCTGACGTCACAGGGGCATAACTTAATTCTTTATGAAAAAGGGGGTAACATGGACATCCCAGAAAAATGAAAGCTGCCTCTCATAGAAAACAATGAAGCCATCTGGAATAATGGATTTTACAAGGGAGAATGAGGTTAACAAGAGAGCATCTGGTACTGAAATAAATTCTCATTTGGCAGCAAATACAAATGAAACTAAAGTGTAATCACTATAAGTTAACTTGTATTTGTTTCTAATTTATCATTTAGTACAAAAAAGTTATATATAAATACCATGATGTGTGTGGGTGAGAGGACCTTGACGTGGTACCTGAGCTTGTCCCATTTGGCCAGATGCGGTGACTAACCTTTCCATTTTTGCTTTTAAATCTTAGCTGAGATCTTGTAAGTGAGTGCTGGGTTTTCTCTGTGTGTTGTATTAATTTGTTTTGTAATTTTCCCTATGGTTCTTGCACCCAGACCTGTCTGGGGTTAACTGCTTGTGGCTCTGGGGACAGCACAGCTTCCTGTGAGTGCCAGTGGCACCCAGGGCTGAGCATGTTGCAGGGTCATAGGATGTGTACCCGGTCCGGTATGAGAGTGCAGTTCCCTTCCGTGTTTTGTATATGTCTAGGGTGATTACATATTCCTGTGCACCCTTTTTTTGTTTTCAGTTTGTTTGGATTTGAAAGCTTGCATTGTGTGGCTGTGTTAGGGTCTCAGGTATTGGAGAGGACCTTGACGTGGTACCTGAGCTTGTCCCATTTGGCCAGATGCGGTGACTAACCTTTCCATTTTTGCTTTTAAATCTTAGCTGAGAGCTTGTGAGTGCTGGGTTTTCTCTGTGTGTTGTATTAATTTGTTTTGTAATTTTCCCTATGGTTCTTGCACCCAGACCTGTCTGGGGTTAACTGCTTGTGGCTCTGGGGACAGCACAGCTTCCTGTGAGTGCCAGTGGCACCCAGGGCTGAGCATGTTGCAGGGTCATAGGATGTGTACCCGGTCCGGGAAGAGAGTGCAGTTCACTTCCGTGTTTTGTATATGTCTAGGGTGATTACATATTCCTGTGCACCCTTTTTTTGTTTTCAGTTTGTTTGGATTTGAAAGCTTGCATTGTGTGGCTGTGTTAGGGTCTCAGGTATTGGAGAGGACCTTGACGTGGTACCTGAGCTTGTCCCATTTGGCCAGATGCGGTGACTAACCTTTCCATTTTTGCTTTTAAATCTTAGCTGAGAGCTTGTGAGTGCTGGGTTTTCTCTGTGTGTTGTATTAATTTGTTTTGTAATTTTCCCTATGGTTCTTGCACCCAGACCTGTCTGGGGTTAACTGCTTGTGGCTCTGGGGACAGCACAGCTTCCTGTGAGTGCCAGTGGCACCCAGGGCTGAGCATGTTGCAGGGTCATAGGATGTGTACCCGGTCCGGTATGAGAGTGCAGTTCCCTTCCGTGTTTTGTATATGTCTAGGGTGATTACATATTCCTGTGCACCCTTTTTTTGTTTTCAGTTTGTTTGGATTTGAAAGCTTGCATTGTGTGGCTGTGTTAGGGTCTCAGGTATTGGAGAGGACCTTGACGTGGTACCTGAGCTTGTCCCATTTGGCCAGATGCGGTGACTAACCTTTCCATTTTTGCTTTTAAATCTTATCTGAGAGCTTGTAAGTGAGTGCTGGGTTTTCTCTGTGTGTTGTATATATATATATATATATATATATATATATATAGTGATCTCAATAAAAACAATATAAAATTATAACAATATGATTAAAAGTCCTTAATGTGCACTTAAAATCTGCATACGTTAGGCAATCTTCTTATGAAATAACCGGCATATTAAGTATCTTGTTCAAGGTGTTGGTCCACCTCTTCTATGAACCCTTTGTAATCAAACAACACAAGGGCGCCACAGAAATTGTTATGCAGAGTATAATCCTAATTTGTTAAAGTTACACAGAAACATTCAAATCACAGGTAGAAATCTCAAATACCCAGCTGTATGCAAAACCTAACTGCATTAACATAGAAAATATACATAGGGGCAGATTTAACAAGGGCCAAATTCCCCCTGATCCCCTGTTTCCCCCTGTTGAAACAGCAGTTAAAAAGCAGCAGTCTTAAGACCGCTGCTCGTTAACTAGTCTGTCGCCTCTGAGGCGACGGACAGCAATCAACCGATCGGATTTGATCATGCTGATTGACACCCCCTGCTAGCAGCCGATTGGACGCAAATCTACAGGGGGCGGCATTGCACAAGCAGTTCACCAGATTGCTTGTGCAATGTTAAATGCAGACAGCATATTACTGTCGGCATTTAGCGCTGTCGGGCGGACATGATTTGCTACATTGAATCATGTCCGCCCCCATTTGATAATATGGTCCCATAGTGTAAAGCTGAACTATAATACAACTTTAAGGACAAAATATAAAGTCTAAATACAAAACACAAAGTGTAAATGTTACAAAACTCTCATGTACTATATTGCACTGGGCTTGTCTTTCCTTCACACCCAGAAAAAGCCGGGAACACCTCTTGCAGAGACATAGCAAACAATTTTGTTTTTCTAGAATCTTGTTAGGGGTTTCCCAATACTTGATGATCATTTTAGATAAACTCATCTGAGCAGAGAGATATAGAAAATAGGACCCTTGATGTTTCCATATACTGTTTTGTCTACACAGCACTGCCCATATGCCAGTGAGTAATGTTGCACAAATCATGAAAAAGTTGTGCTGTGTCCCTGAGAACATTCCTTGGTCTTAGTACATTCTTACATGGTTTACAATAAGAGAATTTTTTTTTATTTTTTTTACCCTGGCATTCTGCAGACTGTTATGTGTTTAATGTGAAAACTTCTGTGTCCCAGTGCTTGGAACTACTTTTAAAATGAATGTAATATATGAGACATGTGGACACACAAAAAAATTATTTTGGATGAATAGCTCATCACGAAAACAAACAATTCTTTGTCCTATATCTGGCCATGTTAACAAAAATGTGTTCAGTTGCAAATCTTAATGGTAGCAGACAAACAGCTGCTGAATCTTAAATAAATTTAAAGGGACAGTAAAGTTAAAATTATATATTCATGATTAAGACAGAGCATAAAATTTTAAGCAACTTTCCTATTTACTTCTTGTATGTAATTTGCTTTATACTCGATATAATTTGTTGAAAAGCATTGCTGCTCCTTCAAAAAAGGATACAAAGAGAATGAAGCAAAATTGATAAAGGGGTTGGTTGGAAGGTTGTTTAACTCCTTAACTGCTGAGCCATTCCCATCCCTGCACTGATCTGTTTTGGAGTTTTTGGATGCTGCTCACATTTAAGCCCTTCTTTTAAGATTCCAGATATACCATTGTTTTGTTTATATATACTGACATGTAAGAACTTTAAATCAAAAATGTGTGAAAAATGTATATTTTAATTAAAACTTTAATAAACAAAGGTTGTAAAAAAATGTGTGTGTTTTATGTTTTTTTTTCTAAACAATGTATTTAAATAAGAAGGGATTATACTCATAGAAATAATGCCCTTTGCATATTGTTTTTTAACTTTGATTTGCACATAGGGACTCCCATGAGCCTTTACTTAAATAAATGCACATTTATTAATCTTAAGTGATTAGTTTTACCACAGTGATCACCTGGCTACTAAAACCTATGGCCTAGATTTAGAGTTTGGCGTTAGCCGTGAAAACCAGCGTTAGAGGCTCCTAACGCTGGTTTTAGGCTACCGCCGGTATTTGGAGACACTCAAAATAGGGTCTAACGCTCACTTTCCAGCCGCGACTTTTCCATACCGCAGATCCCCTTACGTAAATTGCGTATCCTATCTTTTCAATGGGATTTCTCTAACTCCGGTATTTAGAGTCGTTTCTGAAGTGAGCGTTAGACATCTAACGACAAAACTCCAGCCGCAGGAAAAAAGTCAGTAGTTAAGAGCTTTCTGGGCTAACGCCGGTTTATAAAGCTCTTAACTACTGTGCTCTAAAGTACACTAACACCCATAAACTACCTATGTACCCCTAAACCGAGGTCCCCCCACATCGCCGACACTCGGAAATTTTTTTTTAACCCCTAATCTGCCGACCGCCACCTACGTTATCCTTATGTACCCCTAATCTGCTGCCCCTAACCCCGCCGACCCCTGTATTATATTTATTAACCCCTAATCTGCCCCCTCAACGTCGCCTCCACCTGCCTACACTTATTAACCCCTAATCTGCCGCTCCGTAAACCGCCGCTACTTACATTATCCCTATGTACCCCTAATCTGCTGCCCCTAACACCGCCGACCCCTATATTATATTTATTAACCCCTAATCTGCCCCCCACAACGTCGCCTCCACCTGCCTACACTTCTTAACCCCTAATCTGCCGACCGGACCTGAGCGCTACTATAATAAAGTTATTAACCCCTAATCCGCCTCACTAACCCTATCATAAATAGTAATAACCCCTAATCTGCCCTCCCTAACATCGCCGACACCTAACTTCAATTATTAACCCCTAATCTGCCGACCGAATCTCGCCGCTATTCTAATAAATGTATTAACCCCTAAAGCTAAGTCTAATCCTAATACTAACACCCCCCTAAGTTAAATATAATTTAAATCTAACGAAATTAATTATCTCTTATTAAATAAATTATTCCTATTTAAAGCTAAATACTTACCTGTAAAATAAATCCTAATATAGCTTCAATATCAATTATAATTATATTATAGCTATTTTAGGATTTATATTTATTTTACAGGTAACTTTGTATTTATTTTAACCAGGTACAATAGCTATTAAATAGTTAAGAACTATTTAATAGCTAAAATAGTTAAAATAATTACAAATTTACCTGTAAAATAAATCCTAACCTAAGTTACAAATAAACCTAACACTAGACTATCAATAAATTAATTAAATAAACTACCTACAATTACCTACAATTAACCTAACACTACACTATCAATAAATGAATTAAATACAATTGCTACAAAGAAATACAATTAAATAAACTAGCTAAAGTACAAAAAATAAAAAAGAACTAAGTTACAAAAAATAAAAAAATATTTACAAACATTAGAAATATATTACAACAATTTTAAACTAATTACACCTACTCTAAGCCCCCTAATAAAATAACAAAGCCCCCCAAAATAAAAAAAATGCCCTACCCTATTCTAAATTACTAAAGTTCAAAGCTCTTTTACCTTACCAGCCCTGAACAGGGCCCTTTGCGGGGCATGCCCCAAGAAGTTCAGCTCTTTTGCCTGTAAAAGAAAAAATACAATACCCCCCCCAACATTACAACCCACCACCCACATACCCCTAATCTAACCCAAACCCCCCTTAAATAAACCTAACACTAAGCCCCTGAAGATCATCCTACCTTGTCTTCACCATACCAGGTTCACCGATTGGTCCAGAAGAGCTCCTCCGATGTCCTGATCCAAGCCCAAGCGGGGGGCTGAAGAGGTCCATGATCCGGCTGAAGTCTTCATCCAAGCGGGCCAGAAGAGGTCTTCCATCCGATTGAAGTCTTCATCCATGCGGCATCCATCCGGAGCGAAGCGGCAGCATCCTGAAGACCTCCACTGCGGAACATCCATCCTGGCCGACGACTGAACGACGAATGGCGGTTCCTTTAAATGACGTCATCCAAGATGGCGTCCCTCGAATTCCGATTGGCTGATAGGATTCTATCAGCCAATCGGAATTAAGGTAGGAATATTCTGATTGGCTGATGGAATCAGCCAATCAGAATCAAGTTCAATCCGATTGGCTGATCCGATCAGCCAATCAGATTGAGCTCGCATTCTATTGGCTGATCGGAACATTCCTACCTTAATTCCGATTGGCTTATAGAATCCTATCAGCCAATCGGAATTCGAGGGACGCCATCTTGGATGGCGTCATTTAAAGGAACCGTCATTCGTCGTTCAGTCGTCGGCCAGGATGGATGTTCCGCGGTGGAGGTCTTCAGGATGCTGCCGCTTTGCTCCGGATGGATGCCGCTTGGATGAAGACTTCAATCGGATGGAAGACCTCTTCTGGCCCGCTTGGATGAAGACTTCAGCCGGATCATGGACCTCTTCAGCCCCCCGCTTGGGCTTGGATCAGGACATCGGAGGAGCTCTTCTGGACCGATCGGTGAACCTGGTATGGTGAAGACAAGGTAGGATGATCTTCAGGGGCTTAGTGTTAGGTTTATTTAAGGGGGGTTTGGGTTAGATTAGGGGTATGTGGGTGGTGGGTTGTAATGTTGGGGGGGGGGGTATTGTATTTTTTCTTTTACAGGCAAAAGAGCTGAACTTCTTGGGGCATGCCCCGCAAAGGGCCCTGTTCAGGGCTGGTAAGGTAAAAGAGCTTTGAACTTTAGTAATTTAGAATAGGGTAGGGCATTTTTTTAATTTGGGGGGCTTTGTTATTTTATTAGGGGGCTTAGAGTAGGTGTAATTAGTTTAAAATTGTTGTAATATATTTCTAATGTTTGTAAATATCTTTTTATTTTTTGTAACTTAGTTCTTTTTTATTTTTTGTACTTTAGCTAGTTTATTTAATTGTATTTCTTTGTAGCAATTGTATTTAATTCATTTATTGATAGTGTAGTGTTAGGTTAATTGTAGGTAATTGTAGGTAGTTTATTTAATTAATTTATTGATAGTCTAGTGTTAGGTTTATTTGTAACTTAGGTTAGGATTTATTTTACAGGTAAATTTGTAATTATTTTAACTATTTTAGCTATTAAATAGTTCTTAACTATTTAATAGCTATTGTACCTGGTTAAAATAAATACAAAGTTACCTGTAAAATAAATATAAATTCTAAAATAGCTATAATATAATTATAATTTATATTGTAGCTATATTAGGATTTATTTTACAGGTAAGTATTTAGCTTTAAATTGGAATAAATTATTTAATAAGAGATAATTAATTTCGTTAGATGTAAATTATATTTAAATTAGGGGGGTGTTAGTGTTAGGGTTAGACTTAGCTTTAGGGGTTAATACATTTATTAGAATAGCGGCGAGATTCGGTCGGCAGATTAGGGGTTAATAATTGAAGTTAGGTGTCGGCGATGTTAGGGAGGGCAGATTAGGGGTTAATACTATTTATGATAGGGTTAGTGAGGCGGATTAGGGGTTAATAACTTTATTATAGTAGCGCTCAGGTCCGGTCGGCAGATTAGGGGTTAATAAGTGTAGGCAGGTGGAGGCGACGTTGTGGGGGCCAGATTAGGGGTTAATAAATATAATATAGGGGTCGGCGGTGTTAGGGGCAGCAGATTAGGGGTACATAGGGATAATGTAAGTAGCGGCGGTTTATGGAGCGGCAGATTAGGGGTTAATAATAATATGCAGGGGTCAGCGATAGCGGGGGCGGCAGATTAGGGGTTAATAAGTGTAAGGTTAGGGGTTTTTAGACTCGGGGTACATGTTAGAGTGTTAGGTGCAGACGTAGGAAGGGTTACCGCATAGCAAACAATGGGGCTGCGTTAGGAGCTGAACGCGGCTTTTTTGCAGGTGTTTGTTTTTTTTTCAGCTCAAACAGCCCCGTTGTTTCCTATGGGAGAATCATGCACGAGCACGTTTTTGAGGCTGGCCGCGTCCGTAAGCAACTCTGGTATCGAGAGTTGAAGCTGCGTTAAAAATGCTCTACGCTCCTTTTTTGGAGCCTAACGCAGCCTTTATGTGGACTCTCGATACCAGAGTTATTTTTATGGTGCGGCCAGAAAAAAGCCGGCGCTAGTTTTTCGGGTCGTTACCGACAAAACTCCAAATCTAGGCCTATATATGGGCTTTTTAAAAAAAAAAAAAAAAAAAAGAGTTGCCTTTGCGCTTTAAAACAAGGGACCTCATAAAAAAAAAAACATAATTTAAAAAACAAGGTTGCAAACAATGGTGTTTTTTTTTTACTTATAGTAAGTACAAAAAGAGGTTATCCTCAAATAAATTAGGGCCTCTGGGTATATTTATATATCTTTGATGTGCACAAAGGGGCTCCCATGAGCCTATACTCAAATAAATGCACATGTATTCATGCTTGTGATTACTATTGCTATTATTAGTGATTAAAACCTATATTGGGGCTTTTTTTTAATGAGGGGCTTATTGGATATATAACAAGGGGTCACGGGAGTCTCTAGGCCTTTTATAGAGGTAAATATGTTAAAATATATATATATATATATATATATATATATATATTAGTTAAGAGCTGAGCCCGATACGCGTATCACCTGGAGAGACAGGGAGAGACGTTTAAAGCATTCGCTGATTACAACTACACATCCAGAAGACACAGAAACCTCACCAGCATGTGTTTTTTTTTGGACAGTGTAACGGATCATAGTGGTCTATACCGCCGGGAGGTAATATTTATCCATGTAAAAAATTTGATAAAATTGAACCAGAGAGACAGAAAGATTGTGTTCACTGATGCTCCGGGGACTAGTTTCTATTACAATATACAATGGAATGGATGTGTAATGTGGGCAAGCCCTTTGGATATTATTATAAAAAAAGTTTTTTGTACGGCAGATATCAATCCTTAAAGGGACATTGTACACCAAATTTTCCTTTGCATAAATGTTTTGTAGATTATCCATTTATATAGCCCATCTGGGAGTGTTTTTGTAAAAATGTATAGTTTTGCTTTTTTTTTTTTTAATAAAATGATGCTGATTTTAAGACTCCTAACCCAGCCCCAAAGTTTTAGATGTATACTGATGTATACAGACTTCAGATTGCTTCTGTTTGTATAATAGGTCTTTTCATATGCAGGGGAGGGGGGAAAGCTTGCTCTTAGCCCCTTTCAGTGGGTGTCCCTGCCTAACCTCATAAACAGTGCTAAATTAGGAACATCTAGTTAAGTTTTTAAAAGGTTTTATACAGGATTTTTATATCAGTATCTGTGCAATTTATTCTTCAAAGTAGTGTCTATTACATGCAGTTAAATTAAAACTGGTGTACACTGTCCCTTTAAGAGCTGCTTTGCAGCAATTGTGGAAGTTTGTATGTCAGATATTAACCCAAAAGTGTTGCTAAATATTAAAGGGACACTGTACCCAAAATTTTTCTTTCGTGATTCAGATTGAGCATGAAATTTTAAGCAACTTTCTAATTTACTCCTATTATCAAATTTTCTTCATTCTCTTGGTATCTTTATTTGAAATGCAAGAATGTAAGTTTAGATGCCGGCCCATTTTTGGTGAACAACCTGGGTTGTCCTTGCTGATTGGTGGATAAATCCATCCACCAATAAAAAAGTGCTGTCCAGAGTACTGAAACCAAAAACAAGCTTAGATGCCTTCTTTTTCAAATAATGATAGCAAGAGAACGAAGAAAAATTGATAATAGGAGTAAATTAGAAAGTTGCTTAAAATTGCATGCGCTTTCTGAGTTACAAAAGAAAAAATTTGGGTACAGTGTCCCTTTAAGCAGCGGTAACATACACAAAAGATTATGAATGTGTAATATAAATATTGATTACTAGTCGATAAGCCTGCCCAGAGGGCATTCTAATTATTTTTTAAACAACAGATGTAGAAACAACCTATTTTGTAACTTTTCTTTTATATAAATATTTAAGCTACAGGTGTAGCAATACTATAATTTTAATGGATTACTGTCTTTAAACCCCTAAACCGCACATCGCAATAAACCTAATTACCCTATTAACCCCTAAACCGCAAAACCCCCACATTGCAATAAACCTAATTACCCTATTAACCCCTAAAACGCAAAACCCCTACATCGCAATAAATCTATTTACCCTATTAACCCCTAAACCGCAATACCCCCACATTGCAATACACCTAATTACCCTATTAACCCCTAAACCACAATACCCCCACATTGCAATAAACCTAATTACCCTATTAACCTCTAAACCACAAAACCCCCACATCGCAATAAACCTTATTACCCTATTAACCCCTAAACTGCAAAAAAAACACATTGAAATACACCTAATTACCCTATTAACCCCTAAACCGTAAAACCCCCACATCACAATAAACCTAATTACCCTATTAACCCCTAAACCGCAAAACCCCTACGTCGCAATAAACCTATTTACCCTATTAACCCCTACATCACAATAAACTTATTTACCCTATTATCTCCTAAACCACAAAACCCCTACATTGCAAAAAACCTATTTACCCTATTAAACCCTAAACTGCAAAACCACTAAATCGCAATAAACCTATTTAACTTATTAACCCTTTAAACCGCCAAAACCCACAATGCAAATAACTATTTAAATAACTACGTACACTAAACTAACAACCCCTAACCTAACACCCCATTAAATAAACCCAAATTACCTAAACTAATACATTCTAAAGTAACAAAAAATAAAAAAAAATAAGTTTACAAAAATAAAAAAGGCTAACATTACAGAAAATAAAAAATCAAATTACCAAATTTAGCAAAATTAAACCTAATCCCTATGAAAATAAAAAAGACCCCCCAAAATAAAAACACCAACTACTCTAAGAATAAACTACCAGTTGCCCTTGAAAGGACTTTTTGCAGGGCATTGCCCCAAGATGATCAGCTCTTTTACAAAAAATATACAAAGTCCCACCTAACATTAAACCCCCCACCCCCCAAAATAAAAGAACCTAACACTAAAAAACCTAAACTACCCGTTGGCCTGAAAAGGGCATTTGTTTGGGCATTGCCCTTGAAAGGCTCTTTTACTGCCCATCCCTAATCTAAATAAAACAAACCCCCCCAAATAACCCTTTTTGGGGGAAGCAAAATTAAACTAAATGAATTTTGTCAGAAAAAAATGTACGGCTTATTTGAAATTCAGACAAATGGTTCGATGATCTAACGGTCTCTTGGCAGTATTTTTTTAAGAATGCTCATCAGTACTTTTATTTCCCTAGTGGAATTCTTTAAAGCCTGAAAACAGGTTGTCTCGCTAAGGGGCTTATACTGCATTTTTGTATGGGAACGAGATGCATACATTACAATAGTGCACAATAAAAATCTCAATTCATACAGAAAGTATAAATGAACCATTTGCTCAAAAATACAAAAGAAAACAATTGTACTGTTAAAATGCATGACAAATTGTAACAAAATTATTCACCAAAAATCGTATTTTATCAAAAATGTAAAATGTGTATGTAAATTAGAAAGGAATCAATTGCATTAATATGCACCACGTAAATAGTAATTTAAGTACACTGGATGTGCAAAAAACACATAGAAAATCAAACTTATAAGTACAAAATACAAAGCGTAATTGTTTTTATTGTAAATTGGCTGAAAATGGGCATTCCATAGGCGTGTAGGAAATGTCTCTCAAATCCCAGCGTAATTATCTAAACAATTCCGCCCTACAGATCTCACCATTTTTTCTCACATTTTTCAAAATACTCAAAATCTAAGCATACTAAAATAACAGAATTTAGAGGTACATTTTGATTCGTATTAGGCGTAATATTGAAGTTTAAATATACGCTGGGTTCACCCTGTGTAATTTGTCTTTTATTGCTAACTTTTACATAAATGAAAGGGACATCCCCTTTTCTTTGATAATTACCAAAGAAAGGTTAAACTTAATTTTTCATGTTTTTTTTTTTTTAAACTATTTATCATTGGGTTCTTCTAAGTGCTTTTGCATTGTCTTTTTATTTAATATTCATTGGCTATTCAATTCTTCTGTATATTATGGTCTTTTTACACTCTATCTGAATCATGAACGTTTGATTTTTACATCTATGGTGTGAGAATTTGTGAAATGTATTCATATGCAATGGTAAAAAAAAATATTACTACTGTTTATCAACCAGAGGAAAAAGTTACTAGTTCACACAATTTTAAATAAAGATAAAAAAAAAGCTTAACATTTTACCTCTCTGCTAAAAAATTTTACTAGTAAATTTCCTAAAAAAAATAAATAATTTTTAGAATGTTTGAAACTCAGAAAAACTGAAAACAATCTTAGAGTGCACAGTAGAGAGTTCAACAAAATAGGAGGAGAAACGAAAAAGCCCCGAAGACTGAGTTGAGAAGATATGGGAAATAAAGACAGAAAGTACTATTAACAGAAAAGAGATTCACTAATTACTTACACTCTGTTGCATAGTCTTTGAATTTCCAGAACAGATTGACTTTGAAATTCATCTAGAAATAATATAAAAAAATGCTCTAATATTCACAATTAATCAAATAAATTAATTTGTTATATGTATACTATTTAATTGAAAGACATTACTACAATTAGAGTAAATAGTTATGCAAAATTATATTATATATTCAATATGGCATACATTATATTTCTTTCTATGACATTTAAAAGCTTTCTTCTTAATCATATTAAATATTCATAGATGGTATATAGGAGTTTTTAGTAAATTTCAGTAAGCATCCTCAGAACTATAACCAGGTTAACTAGCTCTCAAACTGTTGTATTTGCAGTACTCTAAGGTTCAATTATTCTTATATGGCTGTTATCTCAGCCACATACTGTGTTCGCTGCAATTATGTTCCAACCTTTTGTTAATTATATTTTAATAGAAAAAAATGATAGTTCCAAACCTTCTTCTTACATTAGTTTGTTTCCAGTAACCTTTAGATTGACCACTGGAGGTGATAGGTATAGAAGCTGTTCATAAATTTTAGTGGCCCAATTTTTTGTACATGAAATGCTTATTTAATACCCCCAAGAAGAAGTATTGTGATCCATCCAAAGACTGTTAGATATACAAGCCATGAATTAAAAAAAAAAGAAGAAACTTGTATTGTGCTATCTAAAAGGACACTGCTCATTTGAAAGAGGAAATGTTCCTCTTTTAATTAAATGGTATAATGGGCATTTTATTTTTTAGAGGCACATAAACAGAACTATCCTACACGTCTTAATGCAATCTTGATGTATAACAGATTTAAAAACTGCCGTTTTTACAGTGTCTGTAGAAAGAGGTTTATGTGATCACCTCAGTTGAAAAAAATCATCTTCCGAATGAAGGGGTTATCTCCTTCTCTAAGTTTTACAAAGCTGTGTTAATAGCTCTTTTACTGTCTTCTCCCCAGGATCAAATTCAAGACGTATACCTCATTTACCACATCTTACCTCCCTTCTGTGGACAGAAGGGGAAGTAAAAATAGCTGGTACCTAAAGATGGTAAGCAGGATGGCAGCAGTAAAAAAATGTATGCCAAGTGGAATAAGAATTTAGAAGTAAGCCAAGCCAAATGACCTGTAGTAAGAAGTTAGCAAATGTTAGTCTTAAAAATGGAATCCAGTTAAATTTGGATTTCACTGTCACTGCAGAGTTAAAGGGACACTGAACCCATTTTTTTTTCTTTTGTGATTCAGATAGAGCATGCAATTTTAAGCAACTTTCTAATGTACTCTTATTATCAAATTTTCTTCATTCTCTTGGCGTCTTTATTTGAAATGCTAAATGTAAGTTTAGATGCCAGCCCATTTTTGGTGAACAACCTGGGTTGTTCTTGCTGATTGGTGGATGCATTCACTCACCAATAAACAAGCTCTGTCTAGGGTTCTGAACCAAAAAAAATAGTTTAGATGCCTTGTTTTTCAAATAAAGATAGCAAGAGAATGAAGAAAAAGTGATAAATGGAGTAAATTAGAAAGTTGCTTAAAATTGCATCTGAATCACAAGAGAAAAAAAATTGGGTTCAGTGTCCCTTTAAGGATCTTCTCTTTGTAAACATTGTTAGTTCTACACTGGATCCACATGCTAGGGTTTATAGTAAATATAACCAAACCAAGATCCTAGGTCAAAACTTGAATCTTACCAACAAGTTCGAGCAGTAGGGGACATAAATATAGATGGTACCTGAAGATGGTTAGCAGGATGTCAGCAAGTAATAAATTGTATGCCAAGTGAAATAACAAATGAAAAGTCAGCCAAGCCAAATGTCATGCACAGTAAGCAGTTACCAAATGTCTTAACAATTAGTACAAAAAAACAAAAGAGCATTAATGGGAAAAAGCAAAAGCCATACACTAGAGATTGGGGTAAAGCAGAAGCCTGAAGGTAAGTCTAAAGCCAGAGAAGGGGTTCACAAACAATATCATACTGTCATTGAAGGTGCACCTACACAACAAGGGCACCAGGATGCTGGCATTAATGCCTATAAAGGAAAATGTACCACAAACGCATTGCAACAATAATGGCAATATGTGTAACACATCATACATAGAGGCCTATTTATCAAAGCGTCAACTATGTTGCATTCTCAGGCGTCAATACGCTCGCCAAACATTGTGGCCGCAGATCTGAATAAGATCTCCTTATTTATCAAAAAAGCCGCCAAAAACACGCGCGTCAAGTACGGTGCGAAGAGCATCGGACTGGTGTTAACTAACAGTCATCAATGTCGCGGCTATTCGTGCTTTTCCCAACTTTATTTATACCATTTAAATACTGTCCATGAACAAGCACATTTTTCTTTAGCACATTATTGTATATAGTGTAAATGTATTCTTTTTCTGAGCAGGACTAATTGCAAATATAGTATTAGCCACATATCTGGTGCAAAGTGGAGAGTGAATTATTAGAATTTTTCTTTAAGATTGGACATACATATTTTTTAGTATGTAAACACACACACATATATATGTGTGTGTGTTTGGTTATGTCAGAAATCTTTTGCAAACATATTTACATTTCCCAAAGTTCATATTTTTGTTCTAAACAATGTTGTCATATCTCTGTGTTTATTTAAACGACTATATGTATATATTGTAAATGTATTATTATTCTGAGCAGGAATAATTTTGAATATAAAATGTAATCAGAGTATCATATGTACTGTATTTATTTGAAATCTATGGCTATTTTAAGGATAGGAAAGTGAAAATGTAAGTTGCACTAGTGGGAGCTAGCTTCAAATTGGTGCCTGCACACATTTGTCTCTTGTGATTGGCTAAATAGATGTGTTCATCTATCTGCCAGTAGTGCAATGCTTTTCCTTCAGCAAAGGATAACAAGAGAATGAAGCAACTTTGATAATAGAAGTAAATTGGAAAGTTGTTTAAAATTGTGTTTTATCCAAATCTTGAAATAATATTTTGGGTTTTCTGACCCGTTAAGAGCTAGGCCAGGTTTCTCTCTGCACCTGTCTTACCCCTCCTGATTGCAATCTATTTTTAAAAACCACCCCTTCACATGTGTTTTAAAATGGCCTGGCATATAAGATGACATTTCTTACTAAAAAAGAAATTCAAGAGAAGGATGAAATACACTGAACATATCATGACAGTAAAGAGGTGAATTTAATTTCTACTGTATCTGAATCATGACAGTTTAAAGTTAGGTGGGCTATCCCTTTGAGCTATCAGCTTAAGATTTTATTGAAACAAACATCAATTTGAATTTTAAAATCCTTGTCTAATGTTTATCTTTAATACTAATTTCCCATATACATACTTTCAAAGTATAATACACAATGTAACAAATGGCATTTACAAGATCTGATGAGCGATCAATGACAGAAGTATCAAGCAATTTGATTCGTTAGTGATAGTTTATAATGTATATTTGAATCAGATTGGCTGATGTCATAAATCATGTGATTATGCATATTCCAATCAAAAGTGGTGGAAAAATTTATTAGTGTGTGGGTTATTTAGGATTTTGCATCATAATTGGTGTGAAAAAAATGTTGATTCAAATATGGAGCGAAGTGGAGAGCGAGACTTGTATTACATGGCTTAAACATGGTGCACATAGATTTTTCAAACAAATAAAAAGGAAGTTAGCTATATTATGTTGTGTATTTATTTCATTTTTATCTCTATATCTATTTGTGCGACAAGTTTGGGGCAAAACTTTGCACCAAATATGTAGAAATAATATTGTCCCCTTGATTTGTAATAAGAGACAAAGTTGTAGTATAATCCATCTGTAGTAATGTATTTTTCATTTTTATACCTATATCTACTAGTGCACCAAATGTGTAGCAATAATATTGTTTGATTTTTGAAGGGTATACATATTTAATAGTTTGTAATTGACTTTTATTAGGTAATATGCTTCGTTGTCTTGCAGCATTGAACATAAAATTTCAGTGTTTTCCGACTCCCATTGAGTTCTATGGCATCCGCGACCTCAAGGCTGGCAGATTGATAACTAGGTATGCTGCGCTGGAAAAGACACGAGCATAACTGTTGGATTTTTGATAACTTCGTTAGAGCTTCAAATAGTGTCGAATAGGAAGGCGAACGAACACAATTCCGCTTGAATTCCACGGGTTTTCAACTCGCATCAATCTGCGTTGGATTGAGATCGCGGGATTGTATGTTACATCACAAATTTCAACATTTGACTATCTTGACACTTTGATAATTAAGGCGGATCAATCTCGTGACAATTACGACATGGGAATTCCAGCATATTTTCAGTTGACGCTTTGATAAATAGGCCTCATAGTCAGATTAAAAATGGCACCTAATTTGCAGGTAGGACATAAGAATACCAGGAGAACTCAAGAGGACAATAGAACTGGGTCCTGACCTGATATGTATAAAAAATATTGGTTACAAGTATGGTAAGCACTGGACATCACCTCTCTTGCAAATTAAATGTATCAATAAAATGCACTGGATCCTATTTCATGTATCTCCATTTAAATAAATCCTGCTCTCTGTGATTCATGACTGACCTCAGTTCACAGTATGTTCAATAATGCATGCTGTAATGGAGGAGAAAGTACTTTGGAATTCCTGTTTTACTATTGAAATGTTGCAGACAAAAAAATATGATTCAATGGGGCCAATGTATCAAGGGCCCCTGATGCCCATCTTAAGATCGCTGCTCCTTAACTCTCATACAATCAGGATGATTGACACCCCCTGCTAGCGGCCAATTGGCCGTAAATCTGCAGGGGGCGGCATTGCACAAGCAGTTCATCAGAACTGATTGTGCAATGTTAAATGCTGTCGGCATTCAGCGGTGTCTGTCAGACATGATCTGCTGAGCGGATCATGTCTGACAGACATTTGATAAATCTGCCCCAATGTGTTGGAGGACTAGGGTAGGGTTGGAAATATCAGTGAAAAATCAATTCTTGTTTGCTAGATAATGTGTACTGCAAAACAAGAGGTAATTTTAACAAATAAATGAACAAATGAATGCAAGTGACACAAAAATTTAGTTGAGTCATTCATGTGGTTAAAACAATTGATCAAAAGATAGGAAAGTCTTTTCTGCAGTTGGGAAAGGCTTCAAATGTACAGTTTTTACATTATTAAGTAGAGATCTAGAAATTGATCAAGTCATTTGATTGATACATGTGTCAACCATAAAGTGTTCTGATTTTGACTTTACTACTTGCATAAAATATTTTCCCATCATAAGTAAAGTAAATAAATGAAAATACGGGGGAGGGGGGTGGCAGGATCATTGTTTCAGAGACCCCAGACTACAGTTGTAGGTGCAAGGCCTGAAAACATTTTTAAGTTAGTCAGGAATCCCCACATTACATTTAAAATTAAATATCCAATAGGTTCATCACAATATCCAAATCTGGATATATCATTAGAGATTCTCTTACTCTGAAAAGAACAAGTTTAGATAAGAACTTGATATTTATTATACACATTTAAGAAAAGCACTTAATTGACTTTAGGTTCATGCATCTAGTCCAACATGAGTTTTTCAGCGTGCTCCCATAGAAATCTATTATATGAGGGATTTAGCTCACTCAGACTATCAAACATCCAGTTGTTAGTGTGCCCTAGACTTATGCTCGATTGCTAATATATAACTTTGAACTTGTAATGTCAGCACATAAAACAAAAGCTATTGATTTAACTTAAATGATGTTCGAACACAATAGCACTCATATTTTTGCACTACACTTGTAATCCAGCCCAAAATGTTTAATTATGCCTAGTAAAAAAATAAACAGACTTGTCTTGTCTTACACATTTTTATGATGAACAACACTTTCTCAAAAGACTCACACATAAAATATTTCACTTTTGTTCTTGAGAATTCTGACCCTAATGTGCTGCTGCTGGCTTGTAGCAGTAGCACAAACAACTCCTTTAACTTTATGGTTAATCTGCTGTCCAATTGCTCCTCTGCTGCACTGATGACGTCACTATATAATTATCTTGAAAAAGTGGTCCTGCGAGTGGCAAGATGTCTTTTATTGAAAGTAATGGAGCTAGTTGGAAAGAAAAACGTCTCAGTGTAGGGCAAAGTTAGCAGTGAGCAGGGGGCACACTTTAAAAAGTGATTACTGCAGCCAAAATAAATCACATTTTGTTGCTTTTTGCGTATAGCTTCTAATTATCGCCTATATTTTCATATATGCATGTGTTTTTTTGAGAGAAAATTTCATACACGCTCATGGGACACCCATGTTCAGCCAAATTTATGATAAAACATTAATTGCACTTTATATTTTGTACTTTTAAGTACACATTGTTGTGTGTTAAAATTACAATTTACGCTGTGGATATTTCATACAATTTATTCCTGTGTAATTTACATACAATTTTTTTATTTTTGATAAAATACAATTTTTGGCAAACAATTTTGATACGATTTTTGATGCACTTTTATACAATTTTTTCCAGCGTATTTATGTGTAAATGGTTTCATTATTCATTCTTTATGATTTTTAAATTAAGATTTGACTTGTGCATTTTTGTAATGTATACATTTCCTTCTCACACAAAAATGCAGTATACAACCCTTTATGAGACTCCCTGTTTTCATGGTAAAAAGTGACTTTATAGAATTCAACCAGGGAATTAGAAGTACTGGTGAGCGTTCTTATAGATTCTCACTAGCCCAGAGGCCTTTAGATAATAGTCCCAAAAGAGCTTCTTGAATTATCTTGTAGTGTGTTAGAGAATGGGTATGAGCTTTACCCATATTGGGCTGGACTATGAGTGTTGTTCTAACTGTGGCGTGCGAGCGAAAAGGGGTTTATCACGGCTCTTTGAATGCATCGGAAGTATCATGCATATTACAAGTTGAAATTAAACGCATGTCGGTTTAGCACGACTTTAGATTCCTAGTTAACTGTTAAAAAATTGCACTAAACACATCAAAATTATATTTAAAAGTACAGTTACACTCATAATAACACTATCGAATATTTTTTTTTAAAATCAATTGCAAATGCATAACAAGCTATAAGGGATCAAATATATGAGGTCTCAGGTGTCAGGAAATAAAGGGCTGAAAGAGGACTTTAACATAGAGATACATACATATACATGTCTAAATATGTGTATGTATATATATATATATATATATATATATATATATATATGTGTGTGTGTGTGTACATATATATTTGTGAATTAATATGTGTATATATGTATTTACAGACATATACACATATAAACTCGTAAATACATATGTATACATATGTACTGCAAACATTTCTCATTCCAATATTCTTCACATAGTGGAATGTGTTCCAATTATTTTTAAATATATATATATATATATATATATATATTTGTATAAATAGATAAATAAATATTTTAACAAAAAAGCATCAGATATATTTAGAAATCTGTATTTAAGAATAAATAGAACATATTTGTATATATGAAGAACATTGGAATGAGAAATATAACTATTGAGAAAACGTGATTGGGAGTGTTCGACTTGTTAGGTGTAATTTTTTTCCACCTTTTGCGCTCCATTGAAGTCTATGGGGGAATAACTTCCGGGTGTGATATTCGAAGTTCGGCTTTTTGAAAGCATTGGTTTAGCGCTAGTGCGAAAACGTTTTACTTCAATCGTGTAATACTCGCGATACCCGACATATGCAACAAGTTTAATTCTAGCAGAGTTAAAGGGACATTTCAGCCAAAAATTAAATGCACATAGATGAATGAAATCTTTGAATAGAAACATTTGCAATATACATGTATTGGCTTCTAGTAAAAGCTATTACTGTTTTAGTACTATCATTTTTATCAACACGTGCATGTGAAGCATAGCTAGATATTTACAGTGCACCAGCCTTTTAAATACTGCAGCTGTTCAGAGAACGCCAGTGGGAATTGTATCATGTCAGTAATTAACAAAGTGTGAGTCGTTACCAGATAGTACAAGCACCTTAGGCTCTCTGTGCAAGTGTTGTGTTTAAAATGCTGGTGCACTGTGCATACTTTAATACGCTTTTAAAACAGCAATAGCTTTTATTACAAGCATTTTTGCAAATACATGTATATTAAAAAAATGCTTCTATTCAAAACTGAAATGCATCCAAAGTGTGGATTCCAATTTTAGCTGTTTGTTCCTTTAATGTGTGAGCAGGAGCGCAAATTACCTCTCCACTCATAATCTGGCGCATTAAAAGCAATGTCTTCAACATTCCATGCAGCATATAACTGTTGCTACATCTTTTTTACATCTCTACATTTTTTCTGACACCATTGTGCATCTCCTAACTATTATGAGAAGACCTTTATAATCACAGAAAAATAATAAAAGTACATTTTAATTTAAAATATTTATTGTCAAAGAGACTACAATATATTTGTTATGTGTGTTGATTGGATGAGACCATATTCCTTTTCATGCGCTTGGGATGTACATAGAAGAAACTTAAAAAAGGTAACTGCATTTGTTGCTAAGATTTATGTTTTCATTTTACAATCTAATAGTCAAGTCACATAGTTGTGCAGTATAAGTTTGTACTAGAGCAGGGTATAGTAAATTTGTATGTTGGAGCAATAAATATTATTCTATTCCACCAAAGATTTAGAGGTTGTTAGAAATTATTAGGATTAAAGGAACATATAAGAGTAATAATAACATTTCTCCGGCTCATTAGATCATTTTATTATAGCATGAATGTTCATTGGTAATTTTGTATTTAACCCTTTCGAGTCTGGGCTAAAGTGCCTACATCGGAACAACTGTTCCGATGTAGACAAATTGAAACCACGCGATCGTGCACACGATCACGAGATTTCAATTATTGGATTGCGTCTGAGGGGCATCCCTACAACCCTAGGAACGCCCCCAAGACCGCAATCAAGTCCTGAGAGCACAGAAGGCTTCAGGACAGCCATTAGCTATGACGTTCTATTCCGTCATAACGGCTTTAAAGCCCAGTCTAATTATGACGGAATAGAACGGCATACCGGCTTTAAAAGGTTAAAGGGACATGAAACACAAAATAGTTATATTATGGTTCAGACAGATCATACAATTTTATACCAATAGCACAAGGCAAATTAGATAATTCAAGCAAATTGGACAGTTGTTTAAAATGACATGCTCAGGGGTAGATTTATCATAGTGCGAGTGGACATGAGACGATGTAGTGTATCATGTCCGCTGCACATCTATAAATGCTGACAGCATACACTGTCAGCATTTATCATTGCACCAGCAGTTCTTGTGAACTGCTGGTGCAATGCCGCCCCCTGCAGATTCGCGGCCATTGGCCACTAGCAGGGGATGTCAAACAAATCGATCGTATTTGATCGGGTTGACTTCTGTCCGCGGCCTCAGAGCAGGTGGACAAGTTATGGAGCAGCAGTCTTTAGACCGCTGTTTCATAACTTCTGTTTCCGGCGAACCTGAAGAGTCGCACGGAAACAGGGGCATCAAGCGCAATAAATCGGCCCTTCAATCTGAATCACGAAAGTTTAATTTTATTTTTAAGCAACTTTCTAATTACTCCTATTATCGAGTTTTTTTCATTCTCTTGCTATCTTTATTTAAAAATCAGGAATGTAAACTAAGGAGCTGGCACATTTTAGGTTCAGCACCCTGGATAGCGCTTGCTTATTGGTGGCTAAATGTAGTCACCAATAAGCAAGCGCTATCCTAGGTGCTAAACCTAAAAATGGGCCGGCTCCTAAGGTTTACATTCCTGTTTTTTTTTATAAAGATAGCAAGAGAACAAAGAAAAAGAATAGAAGTTTCCCTGCTTATTCGTTTGCTGTACTTTTCAGTTTTCATTTAGTTCAAAATGAAACAAAAATCAAATTTTTATTAAACATTTAAATTTGTTTTTGTTAAAACTAATATTAATGTTTCAAAGCTACAGGGGAAAAGTGTAGCTACAATACTTACCTTAATGTGCTTAAGTTGTATGGGTCAATTTAAGTGTTCACAGACACAGTACACAACACCTCCTACTCGCTGCAAGCCCCCTCCCACACTGCATATGTGCGTATGCCACTGTAAACAGTAATAACTGTTATTAGAAGCATCTTTGCTAATAGAAGTATATTGCAAAAGTGCTTCAATTTAAAATTGAAATGCGCCCATTCACATTTCAATTTAGACTTTTCTGTATCTTTAAAGGGACATGAAACGCTAAATTTTTCTTTCATGATTCAGAAAGAGAATACAATTTTAACAACTTTCTAATTTGTTTAATTCTTTAGATAACTTTTGTTGAAGAAATAGCAAAGCACATGGGTGAGCCAATCACATGAGGCATCTATATGCAGCTATCAATCAGCAGCTACTGAGCCTATTTAGATATGCTTTTAAACAAAGGATATCAAGAGAATAAAGAACATTAGATAATAGAAGTAAATTGGAAAGTTTTTTAAACTTGCATGCTCTTTCTTAATCATAAAAGAAAAAAAAAATGGGTTTCATGTTCCTTTAAATCTCTCCTAATATCTTTCCTTTATGGTTTTCCAGATCTGATTAAAACTCCTCTGCATCTTGAAATAAAGTATTTTAATCCCTTTGTGTGAGAATAATAAATAAATAGGTTTGGTTGTGAATATCATTATGGTCATGTGATTCATCTTTTTTAATATATACGAGATTTCATATAGTGAAACAACAAAACACAAGCATAATAATTGCTTCCTAATCCTCCTATAATCTTCTGATGAATCAAAGAAAGGTTAATGAATTTGTGTGAATTAAAATGGTATTTTGGGAAATAGAAATCCATTTAAATGCATTAGATAATTAGTAGAAATACATATTTTCTGTTGTCTCAATTTGATACTAATAGTTTCTGCATAAAATGTGAATAACGTACACAAAATAGAAACACATTATTAAAGAAAATAAATATTTAAGACTATTGAGGAAGAAATTGCTAATAGATCACTGCATTTTATGGAATTGGCAGTTGGGTGAATGTAATAGAGAAATAAAGGGGAGTTGGGTGTCCTCTAGAACTACTGGTTTTCAACAACGAGATACGGACGGAAGCAATATCAGCTACTTGGAGACCGGATGCTGTATATTATGTGGTGTTAAAGGCGCTTGTATTATTTATATCCTGTAAGTGCAACATGTTTATATACGCAGTGTTGATACATTAAACAACTTACCTTGAGTCGCGGCTGCGCTCTCTTTTCTTTTGTTTCCAGTATCGTTGTTGACTGAATGCTCCTCAGTGTTCAGTGAATTGGGAAGCAGCACCATGTACAGAGAGAGACAGGAGAGAGTCGTTGACAAGTGAAAGATAAAGTTTCTAACGACAACCAGATATACCATACTCCCTGAGTCATTAAGGTGATATAAAATAAGTTTATAAATTCTTACTGTTGGAATTAATGAGTATCTTGTACATCTTTATATGTTCTTAGAATTGATTTTCGCCTCAAAGCTATTTGCAAATGTGCATAATATAGGATTTTACTATTGAAATTAAGTAATAAGAGAAACAGTTTTTAACTAATTGCATTTATTGGTTGTAAGTTAGCGCCGCTTTGGGCAAAAGTATGTCACAAGATTATAACTCTTTGGATACAAGGAAGTACTCTGAGAGATCTTATGTACAAGTAATTCCAATGATAGATTAAGTAAGTGATCGGTTGTATACTAGGGAAACCTCCCAATCCACTAATGGTAAGTATCTTGGTTAAGGTAAAACAGTAATAGTTACTCGTATTATATGCAACCTTAGTCCAGAGCTGCTAAGTGCAAATACGAGGAAGATTGGAAGTCCTGTGTCCGGAGCTGCTGTGAGCGAGTGCAGAGAGGATTTGGCCATAGATGATGAAGTTAGCGGGACTACGGAACTTCACAAGCAAACAGCCGGAGGTAACAGATGATTTCAGCGTTGCGTGCAGAGGAACAAATCTGTAGTCTGTCAATTCAGGATATCTTGAGGTCAAGGAAGAATACTTTAGAATAAGGTAATGGCTAGAGCAAGGCGAAGTGAGACCTGTAGTTAGGAGAAACTAGAGCAAGGCGAAGTGAGACCTGTAGTTAGGAGAAACTAGAGCAAGGCGAAGTGAGACCTGTAGTTAGGAGAAACTAGAGCAAGGCGAAGTGAGACCTGTAGTTAGGAGAAACTAGAGCAAGGCGAAGTGAGACCTGTAGTTAGGAGAAACTAGAGCAAGGCGAAGTGAGACCTGTAGTTAGGAGAAACTAGAGCAAGGCGAAGTGAGACCTGTAGTTAGGAGAAACTAGAGCAAGGCAAAGTGAGACCTGTAGTTAGGAGAAACTAGAGCAAGGCGAAGTGAGACCTGTAGTTAGGAGAAACTAGAGCAAGGCGAAGTGAGACCTGTAGTTAGGAGAAACTAGAGCAAGGCGAAGTGAGACCTGTAGTTAGGAGAAACTAGAGCAAGGCAAAGTGAGACCTGTAGTTAGGAGAAACTAGAGCAAGGCGAAGTGAGACCTGTAGTTAGGAGAAACTAGAGCAAGGCGAAGTGAGACCTGTAGTTAGGAGAAACTAGAGCAAGGCGAAGTGAGACCTGTAGTTAGGAGAAACTAGAGCAAGGCGAAGTGAGACCTGTAGTTAGGAGAAACTAGAGCAAGGCGAAGTGAGACCTGTAGTTAGGAGAAACTAGAGCAAGGCGAAGTGAGACCTGTAGTTAGGAGAAACTAGAGCAAGGCAAAGTGAGACCTGTAGTTAGGAGAAACTAGAGCAAGGCGAAGTGAGACCTGTAGTTAGGAGAAACTAGAGCAAGGCGAAGTGAGACCTGTAGTTAGGAGAAACTAGAGCAAGGCAAAGTGAGACCTGTAGTTAGGAAACTTAATTAATCCAGCAAGGTATACAGGTAAGGAGAAGCCTTAAGTAGCGGAAGCAGATGCTAATTACAAGTTAAAGGCACAGTCAGGAGGTAAAGAGAAGTGAGTCCTGACACCATTAGAGATAAAGAGGCAGATTTATCATAGTGCGAGTTGACATGATGTAGCGTATAATGTCCTCTGCACATCGATAAATGCCGACTCTACACAAGCAGTTCTTGTAAACTGCTGGTGCAATGCCGCCCCCTGCAGATTTAGCAGGGGTGTCAATTATCCCAATCATATTCCAATGTGTGTTAATTTCTATCCGCGGCCTCAGAGCAGATGGACAAGTTATGGAGCAGCAGTCTTTAGACCGCTGCTTCATAACTTCTGTTTCTGGCAAGCCTGAAGGCTCGCGCGGAAACAGGGGAATCAAGCTCCATACAGAGCTTGATAAATTGGCCCAAAAAACTGAGACTTTTTCTGTTTTTTATAGGTTTTATTTGCTTGCTTCTATAACGCATTTGTTGATATGAGATATGGAAGCTGTGAGAGATAATAACAGTTATGTTCGATGGTTAGTTGTGTTATATACATTTTTATTTGTTTGTATCTGTCTATCATATGCTCTGTCAAAGATAATCTTAGATGATTATAAATAGTAATCTCTTGTCCATAACATATATACGTAAAGCAGATAATCTATACAACAAAATGTATGCGTCTAAACAACACATATGTTCCTCACAGCAGTCAAGTTCCTAGCTTCTTTAGAGGTCCTGTTGGTATTTGATCCTACATGTTAGGTTTTTTTTTTTTTTTTTTTTAAGCCAGTTAGCGACCTCAGTTAAAGGGACAGTATATACTCATTTTCATACAACTGCATGTAGTACACTACTATAAGATGCACAGATACTGATATAAAAATCCAGTATAAAATGGTTTAAAAACTAACTTAGAAGCTCTCAGTTTAGCTCTGTTGAAAAGGTAGTTGGAAAGCCCACTGCAAGTGGCAAATAAGACCCTCCCCCTTCTTTTGCATATGAAAAGACCCTTTACACAAACAGGAGCAAGCTGGAGAAGGTAACTGACGGTATTCTCATAAAACTTTGGGGCTTGGTTAGAAGTCTGAAAATCAGAGCAATGTTATTTAAAAATAAGCAAAACTATACATTTAAAAAAAAAAAAAAACTTTATGGGCTATATAAATAGATCATCTACAAAACATTTATGTAAAGAAAAATGTATGTCTCTTTAAATGACACACTCAGTTTGATCAATATTATTTCTGTTTAGTGGAAGGTAAACCTTCACTCCTTACCAACTATCTTATATGTAGAGACATAGGGGCCTATCTATCAAGCTCCGAATGGTGCTTGATGCCCCGTGTTTCTGGCGAGCCTGCAGGCTCGCCAGAAACAGCAGTTATGAAGCAGCGGTCACAAAGACCGCTGCTCCATAACCTGTCCGCCTGCTCTGAGCAGTTGGACAGACATTGCCGGAAATCAACCTGATTGAGTACGATCGGGTTGATTGGCAGCTCCCTACTGGAGGCCCATTGTCCGCGAGTCTTCAGGGGGTGGCGTTGCACCAGCAGCTCTTGTGAGCTGCTTGTGCAATGCTGAATACGGAGAGCGTATTGCTCTCCGCATTCAGCGATGTCTTGCGGACCTGATCCGCACTGTCGGATCAGGTCCGCATGACATTTGATAAATAGGGGCCATAAGCATACCAATAGCCATTAATACAGCTTCAGATTGCTCTAGCCAGTTCTAATTTTATGTTTTAAAGGCCCCAAAATGCTTTATATTTGTTAACTTGATTATATAAACCCTGGGTGAATAAACTCTTACCCCAACACCTATTTATTTTACCAGGCACTTTTTAATTGTGCTCAGAGTATAATTCTGCGGTTTCTCTCGTAACCACCACAAATACAATCATAATTTTTTATGCAAAACATATATAGCACCATACAGACTTCTTCATCCCTAGTTAACGCTCTCTTTTCTCATAGGTTGCAAATTCCTTGGGATATCTTTTTGTTTAGATGTGAACTGCTACTTATTATATTTAAATTTATAAAAAAAATAAAAATGTGTTTTTTCATTGAGGACCCAAGAGTGGTCTCTCCTATATCAGACTACCAACTTTAGCATTGCAGATTATACATTGTTACGAGGTCCAAGAGCAGCCTCATGAGTTAAAGTGAATGTCAAGTTTGATGAATCAGTGCCCAGTTTTTAAAAATCCTATTTAAAACAGGGGTACTTTCATTAATCAAACTTTACATTTCACTCATTTTGTTAAAATACTTACCTTTTAATCTTGAAAGCCGCTCCAGTGCTTCCCCCGCCTGTAGCAAGCCTCTTCATATGTCAAAAAAGACGCATTTGGCTTCCTCCAATCATGGCGTTGCCTCAGGCAAGGATTCCCCTGGGGGGGGGAGCCGTGATTGGAGGATGCCGTATTCGTCATTGCTGACGTATGAAGTGATGACCGGCAGGAGGGGGAATCGCCGGAGCAGCTTTCAAGATTAAAAGGTAAGTATTTTAACAAAACGAGTGAAATGTAAATTTTTATGAATGAAAGAATAGGGTTTTTAAAAACAGGGCACTGATTCATCAAACTTAACATTCACTTTAATAATGTAGGTACACAGTAATACTTGGCAAATAGTGTTTTTATTTATTGTTCTTCATGTTATATAACAACGTAATGTATATTGCGTCTGTCTTAGATAAGCTGTTGGCTTTGAAATTACTTTTTACATTTTTTTCTTTGTCTACTGTATAATGACATTTAATGTTTGAATGCCTTGAATTAAACCACAATAAAAATTATTTAAAAAAAATAAAAAATTACAAAAGTCACAACTACGAATCTAATCTACTACTAACTTATTATTTTCTACCTTTACTATTGTAACTCTTTCCTCTTTTATCTCCCAAGCAACTACCTGTCCCAACTGCAATTCATGATGAATACCTCTTCCACAGTCATCTTTCATTAACATTGTCCCACATCTGCTACACCTCTATGCCAGACTCTAAACTTGTTTGCAAATACTCTCTAACCAGACCACCTCCAATCCACCGACAATAAACTTCTCTTATCATGTCTTATTGGTTCCTCACACTCCCATTTGCACTCATACTTACAACCACTCATATATACACACACTCACATATGCCACACAACACACATACCTACATACACAATCACTCACTCACCCATACATAGACACACTCATTTACCTACATACACACACACCTACATACACACACATAGTCCTACATACATACACAATCACTCACTCACTCATACATAGACACACTCACATACCTACATACACACATACCTACATACACACACATAGTCCTACATATATACATACATACAGAATCACTCACTCATACTTACACACACTCACATATACCTTCTTGTACACACACACCTAAATTTATAAAATATTGTGGCTACCACCAATTTTTTTTAGCAACCCTCATTTAAAAAGCACAGATATATAGCACAACTGCTGAGTCTTTTTGGAATATTCTATTTGTAGAGTTATGGGGGATTACTGATTTTCCAAGCACACAAACAAGTTTGATATTATTAGCAATCTTTAAATTCCATACCTGTTGCTACACTGAAAGTACTTTGTTGTTGTACTGATTTATTTTGATTGCTTAAGGGTTGCCCATTATATCTACAGCATAGCAGCTATACAGTGACTCTGGGGGGTAGTTATCAACGCGTCTGCTTTACCTGCCTTCGCCAGTTCAATACGCCCGCCTAAGCTCGCCTACCATCGCCGCCGTGGACTTGCAAAATTTTGCCTAAGTTATCAATAAAGCTGTCAAAAAGCCGCGCACCAAGTACGGAGCGATGAGCAGCAGACTGTGAGAGTTATCACTCATCCGATCTCGCTGCTCTTCAGCTTTTTTACAGCTTTATTGCTAGCTTGTCACTAAGCACCCACACTAACTACACTGTTCTACCCCCTATACCGGCGCCCCCGGAGCCCCCCCGCAATGAAATAAAGTTATTAACCCCTAAACTGCCGCTCCTAGACCCCGTCGCAAATCTTATAAATGTATTAACCCCTAAACCGCCGCTCCCAGACACCGCTGCCACCTACATTATACCTAGTAACCCCTATCCTGCCCCCCCTATACCGTCACCCTCTATAATAAAGTTATTAACCCCTATCCTGCTGATCCCGGACCCCGCCGCAACTAAATAAATAGTTTAACCCCTAAACCGCCACTCCCGGACCCCGCCGCAACCTATATTAAACTTATTAACCCCTAATCTGCCCCCCCCTACACCGTCGCCACCTATAATAAATTTATTAACCCCTATCCTGCCCCCCACTACACCGCCGCATCCTATAATAAAATTATTAACCCCTAAACCTAAGTCTAACACTAATCCTAACACCCCCGCTAACTTAAATATTAATTAAATAAATCTAAATAATATTTATCTTATTAACCAAATTAATCCTATTTAAAACTAAATACGTACCTTTAAAATAAACCCTAATATAACTACAATATAAATAATAATTATATTGTAGCTATCTTAGGATTTATTTTTATTTTACAGGCAACTTTCAATTTATTTTAACTAGGTACAATAGCTATTAAATAGTTATTAACTATTTAATAGCTACCTAGCTAAAATAAAGATAAATTAACCTGTAAAATAAAAACTAACCTAAGTTACAATTTCACCTAACACTACACTATACTTTAATAAATTATTCCTATTTAAAACTAAATACTTACCTGTAAAATAAAGCCTAAGATAGCTACAATGTAATTAATAATTACATTGTAGCTATTTTAGGATTTATATTTATTTTACAGGTAACTTTGTATTTATTTTAGCTAGTTAGAATAGTTATTAAATAGTTATTAACTATTTAATAACTACCTAGCTAAAAGAAATACAAAATTACCTGTAAAATAAATCCTAACCTAAGTTACAATTAAACCTAACACTACACTATCATTAAATTAATTAAATAAATTACCTACAAATACCTACAATTAAATAAACTAACTAAAGTACGAAAAATAAAAAAAGCTAAGTTACAAAAAATAAAAAAAATAAGTTACAAACATTTCAAAAATATTACAACAATTTTAAGCTACTTACACCTAATCTAAGCCCCCTAATAAAATAACAAAGCCCCCCAAAATAAAAAAAATGCCCTACCCTATTCTAAATTAAAAAGTTCAAAGCTCTTTTACCTTACCAGCCCTTAAAAGGGCCTTTTGCGGGGCATGCCCCAAAGAAAACAGCTCTTTTGCCTGTAAAAGAAAAAAACAACCCCCCCAACATTAAAATCCACCACCCACATACCCCTAATCTAACCCAAACCCCCCTTAAAAAAACCTAACACTACCCCCTGAAGATCATCCTACCTTGAGTTGTCTTCAGCCAGACGACCCACCGATGGAACCGAAGAGGAGATCTGGAGTGGCAGAAGTCATCATCCAAGGCTGCGCTGAAGAAATCTTCCATACGATTGAGTCATCATCCAGGCGGTGCTGCAGAAGTCTTCCATCCGGGCAATGTCATCTTCCAAGCGGCGTCTTCAATCTTCATCCATCCGGAGCGGAGCCATCTTCAGACGAGCCGACGCGGAGCCATCCTCTTCTTCCCGACAACTACCGATGAATGGATATTCCTTTAAGGGATGTCATCCAAGATGGCGTACCTTCAATTTCGATTGGCTGATAGGATTCTATCAACCAATCGGAATTAAGGTAGGAAAAATCTGATTGGCTGATTGAATCAGCCAATCAGATTGAAGTTCAATCCGATTGGCTGATCCAATCAGCCAATCAGATTGAGCTCGCATTCTATTGGCTGATCGGAACAGCCAATAGAATGCAAGCTCAATCTGATTGGCTGATTGGATCAGCCAATCGGATTGAACTTCAATCTGATTGGCTGATTCAATCAGCCAATCAGATTTTTCCTACCTTAATTCCGATTGGCTGATAGAATCCTATCAGCCAATCAGAATTGAAGGGATGCCATCTTGGATGACGTCCCTTAAAGGAATATCCATTCGTCGGTAGTCGTCGGGAAGAAGAGGATGGCTCCGCGTTGGCTCGTCTGAAGATGGCTCCGCTCCGGATGGATGAAGATTGAAGACGCCGCTTGGAAGATGACATCGCCCAGATGGAAGACTTCTTCAGCGCCGCCTGGATGATGACTTAATCGGATGAAAGTTTTCTTCAGCACCGCCTTGGATGATGACTTCTGCCACTCCGGATCTCCTCTTCGGTTCCATCGGTGGGTCGGCTGGCTGAAGAGAACTCAAGGTAGGATGATCTTCAGAGGGGTAGTGTTAGTTTTTTTAAGGGGGGTTTGGGTTAGATTAGGGGTATGTGGGTGGTGGGTTTTAATGTTGGGGGGGTTGTATTTTTCTTTTACAGGCAAAAGAGCAGTTTTCTTTGGGGCATGCCCCGCAAAAGGCCCTTTTAAGGGCTGGTAAGGTAAAAGAGCTGGTAACTTTTTAATTTAGAATAGGGTAGGGAATTTTTTTATTTTGGGGGGCTTTGTTATTTTATTAGGGGGCTTAGATTAGGTGTAAGTATCTTAAAATTGTTGTAATATTTTTTAAATGTTTGTAACTTATTTTTTTTATTTTTTGTAACTTAGCTTTTTTATTTTTTGTCTTTTAGTTAGTTTATTTAATTGTATTTAATTGTAGGTATTTGTAGGTAATTTATTTAATTAATTTAATGATAGTGTAGTGTTAGGTTTAATTGTAATTTAGGTTAGGATTTATTTTACAGGTAATTTTGTATTTCTTTTAGCTAGGTAGTTATTAAATAGTTAATAACTATTTAATAACTATTCTAACTAGCTAAAATAAATACAAAGTATAGTGTAGTGTTAGGTGTAATTGTAACTTAGGTTAGTTTTTATTTTACAGGTTAATTTCTCTATATTTTAGCTAGGTAGCTATTAAATAGTTAATAACTATTTAATAGCTATCGTACCTAGTTAAAATAAATTGAAAGTTGCCTGTAAAATAAAAATAAATCCTAAGATAGCTACAATATAATTATTATTTATATTGTAGCTATATTAGGGTTTATTTTAAAGGTAAGTATTTAGTTTTAAATAGGATTAATTTAGTTAATAAGATAAATATTTAAGTTAGGGGGTGTTAGGGTTAGTGTTAGACTTAGGTTTAGGGGTTAATCATTTTATTATAGGATGCGGCGGTGTAGGGGGGAAAGGATAGGGGTTAATAAAATTATTATAGGTGGCGACGGTGTAGGGGGGGCAGATTAGGGGTTAATAAGTTTAATATAGGTTGCGGCGGGGTCAGGGAGCAGCGGTTTAGGGGTTAAACTATTTAGTTGTGGCGAGGTCCGGGATCGGCAGGATAGTGGTTAATAACTTTATTATAGGTGGCGACGGTATAGGGGGGCAGGATAGGGGTTACTAGGTATAATGTAGGTGGTGGCGGGGTCTGGGAGCGGCGGTTTAGGGGTTAATACATATATTATAGTTGCGGCGGGGACCGGGAGCGGCAGTTTAGGGGTTAACATATTTATTATAGCTTGCGGTGGGCTCTGGGAGTGGCGGTTTAGGGGTTAATCAGTTTATTAGAGTTGCGGCGGGGTCCGGGAGCGGCGGTTTAGAGGGTAATAACTTTATTTAGTTGCGGCTGGGTAAGGGGGACAGATTACCTGAAAACCAGGTACGCTGGGCCGGAAAGGTGCTGAGCGTACCTGCTAGTTTTTTGATAACTAGCAAAAGTAGTCAGATTGTGCCGAACTTGTGTGCGGAACATCTGTAGTTACGTAAGCATCGATCTGTGTCGGACTGAGTCCGGCGGATCGAAGCTTACGTCACAAAATTCTACTTTTGCCGGTATCTAGGGCTTGATAACTAAGGCGAATCAGCCTTGTCACAAATACGCTGCGGAATTCCAGCGTATTTGAGGTTGACGGCTTTTTAACTACCCCCCTCTATCTCTATTGTATAGGTCTTGATTGTCATCTAACTCTACATTTCTCAGTTCCTATTCAAGTTCTGTAATAATATATATTTTTTGTAATACATTTGTCCACCAACCTATCATATAACTCAATAGAATAAAATAGCTTTATTTATTTTGAATCTATTTTTAAATATAGCAAATATTAATTGGTTGCTGTTTGACTTGCTTGCTACTAACAGAGAGTTGTATATATCTTTCACACAATGTAGCCAAGTAGGTTAAATTATACATAAAGCATCCTGCTAGATATGCAGGGAATCAAGTTTAATTTTCCATGAAGAAAGTATTCATAAAACACTTAGGTTACTGTACTGAATATCTAATACACAGTCTAATATTGCTGTGATGATATTCATACAGTTTCTGAGTACATAATGCAAATTTACTTTTGACTATATATTTTCATAGTTACACTAGGGAAAAAGTCCAAGTGAATTTTAAACCCAGACAGATTGAGATGTTGCTGACTGTGTCCAGCAATTTATTCCGGCCATCTGTAGCAGCGTAAACACAAGGTTTCCTACCAAATGTTTTATAGATTTGGTGCAACAATGTAACATTCTACTAGTTCATAAAGGACATTAATCTGTTTAGATAGTCTGTCAATGAGCAATCAAAAGGAGACTGACCTCAGTTTAATGGCCACACTGTGTAAAGCTGAATTTTAACTAACACTGTCATAAGATTATTGTACTGCTGAGAGTTTAATGTGTATACTTTTATGGGTAGGATATAAATATAAAATTAACAAAGACGATATATACATACACATACACCAGACACTCTCCACTTGCCTCTCAGCACACAGCCAACCTCAGACAGACTAGATCACACCCTGGACCACCTAAAGCACAGATTGAGTCACATAGACACCCAAGAGAATACCTCTTCCATATGTCATCCTCTTGATAGTAAAGTCTTGGCAACCCTACACCATTCTAAACCCTCAACCAATTTCTCTTAGGACATTTGGGAAGCATGTCAAGTGAATGTTTATAATCATCAGCATGTACACCTTCTTATTAAAGGGACAGTCTGCACCAGAATTGATATTCCCCAGTTTTGCATAGCTATATATTATATTTATACACTTTTTAACTCTGTGATTACCTTGTATTTAAGCCTCTGCAGACTGATCCCTTATTTCAGTTCTTGCATTTTAGCCAATCAGTGCTGACATAAATAACTCCATGAGAGTGAGCACAATAATGTCTATATGCCACACATGAACTCGTGCTGTCTAGCTGTGAAAAACTGTCAAAATGCAGATAAGTGGTGGCCTTCAAGGGCTTAGAAATTGGCATATGAGCCTACCTAGGTTTAGCTTTCAACAATACCAAGAGAACAAAGAAAATTTGATGATGAAAATAATTTGGAAAGTTGTTTATTATTACATGCCCTATCTAAATCATAAAAGTTTAATTTTGACTAGACTGTCCCTTTAAGCAATAGTATTGTTATGCTGTGAAGAATTACCTTAAAAGTCATGATTACTGATACATTGGATATGATTCCTTAAATTGGATGGAGCTCATTAAACTTTTTATCTCTCTCAAGACCACATTGTTTAAGTGAACCTCCTGCCAGTTTTGTGGCAAACTTAGAAGAGCAAGGAAAAAACTACAGAAGACTGAAAAACAATGGTATACAGTGTTTCCAACAGTGCTGTCATACAATATTGAATATGTGTGAAGCTTTCTGAGCATATCTAGATATTTAAACGGGATACCAAGAGAACAAAACAATATTTTATAATGGAATTAAACTGGATAAAAAAATGCAAAAATGTATGGTCTGCGTTATTCATAAAGTTTAATTAACTTATTAACAGTTTAATTTGGAATTTCATGCCCCTTTAAAAAAACTTTAAGGGAATTCTAAAACTAAAAATAATTCATACATAATAATTACACCTCAGACTGTGTCATGAAATATACATGAAGTCACTTCAATTTCAGTAGGAAATGCAACCAATATTCTGGCATAAGAATTTGATAACAATTGTATCTTATCTTCATATAAAATATGCATAGTGCTGCAAGGTCAAAACTATAAACTATTCCCCCTTTTTATGTTTTAATTTTAATATAAAAAGAAATATTGTAGACAACATGTTTTTACTTTAATCTAAAATAAGTTGTTTTCAAAATGTATTTCAGTTTTGTTTTTTAAAAAACTCCTGTTCCTGACCTGAATAAATCAATGTTTTCTCGAAACATTTTCAGAGGATTGTCCCTTGCAGCCAGTAAATCAGATGCAGGAGTCCTTATTTGCCAGAGAGGATTATTAGTACTTATTAAAGCAATAATGTTGTAAGTGTTTTAATTTAAAGACATTTCACTGTTGATTGAATATAATTATGTTTTATCCCTTTATAGCTAAACACATATTTAGGTCATCTTCAGAGCAGCGGTGCATGGCTAAGAACGAGCTGACCACACCAGGTGAGCCAATTAAAACAGGCATATGTACACAGTCACTAATTCCCAGCTAACTCCTAGTGATGCATTGTCCCTGTACCTATCTAGGTATGTTTTTCAAAATAACTTACTAAGGGCTCGATTACGAGTGGAGCACAATTAGGCACTCCCGCTCACGTGCTAACTTCGCTAGAGGGAGGTCTGCTGCATGTGCAGGGTTGCGCTCGTATTACAAGTTGAAAGTAAAAAGTCTGTGCGTGAGCATAAACACAACGCACACAAACAAATATTGTGACCACCTTAACTTTTTCTCCCATATAAGTCACTAGAGCACAAAAAGCGTAAAAGAAATTAACAGCCATACTCGAGTGTGTTTGGGGTCATTATCATGTTGGAATACTGCCCTGTGGCCTAGTCTCTGAAGGAAGGGGATCATGCTCTGCTTCCGTATGTCACAGTAAATGTTGTCATTCATGCTTCCCTCAATGAACTGTAGCTCCCCAGTGCTGGCAGCACTCATGCAGGCCCAGACCATGACACTCCCACCACCAAGCTTGACTGTAGGCAAGACACACTTGTCTTTGTATTCCTCACCTGGTTGCCGCCACACATGCTTGACACCATCCGAACCAAATAAGTTTATCTTGGTCTCATCGGACCACAGGACATGGTTCCAGTAATCCATGTCCTTAGTCTGCTTGTCTTCAACAAATTGTTTCCTTTGCATCATCTTAAAAGAGGCTTCCTTCTGGGAGGACAGCCATGCAGATCAATTTGATGCAGTGTGCAGCGTATGGTTTGAGCACTGACATGCTGACCCCCCACCCCTTAACCTAAGTCTATTTCCCAAAGACAACCTCTGGATATGACGCAGAGCACGTGCACTCAACTTCTTTGGTCGACCATGGCGAGGCCTGTTCTGAGTGGAAACTATCCTGTGAAACTGCTGTATGGTCTTGCCCACCGTGCTGAAGCTCAGTTTCAGGGTCTTGGCAATCCTCTTTTAGCCTAGGCCATCTTTATGTAGAGCAACAATTTTTTTTGCACTTTGGAGTGTACTCACTTTTGTCGCCAATGGTTTAGACATTAATAGCTGTGTGTTGAGTTATTTTGAAGGGACAGCAAACTTACACTGTTATACAGGCTGTACACTCACTACTTTACATTGTAGCAAACTGTCATTTCTTGAGTGTTGTCACATAAAAAGATATAATAAAATATTTACAAAAATGTGAGGGGTGTACTCACTTTTGTGAGATACTGTGTATATATATATATATATATATATATATATATATATATATATATATATATATTTATATATATATATATATAAATATGTATTTACAATAAAGAGGATATTATCCTGTAAGGGAATAATATTGGAATGTTAAAAATGTACAGTAATTTATATACAGTAAAACACATACCTGTAAAATACATACACACACATATATATATATATATATATATATATATATATATATATATATATATACACACAGAGTAGTGTGAAGGGGACGCAATTGCATTAGTTTTAAAAAATTTGGAGCTGTGTAATAGTATACTTAACTATAATATACAGGCGAGATAGCCTCAGTTACATTAAAGACATAGTGGTGCAGACCCTTGTAAAAATGTAGCATGGGTTGGCCAAGAGAAAAGCCTCAGGAATGTAATCCTGAATTAAAGACAGGGGAATTCAGCACTCTTTTATTGTTTGAATACAGCTCACCTCACTCTAATAAGTAAAGATAGCAAGGTTAAGTTGAGAACGGCGCTCCCCCCTCCGCTCCAAGTAAGGCACACACAGACTTGAAATTGTAAATGGATAAATTTTATATACTAAAGCACAAGTGAAATACATAAACCTAGTGAAAAAAATAATAAAACAAAACTGAAAATAATAGTAAAATTGAACCTGACCGGTCAGGGGTACATGCATTGGTCACTATTAAAGCATCAGCAAAATCATATATAGTAGACCATATATAAGGTCTAGGCCTAGATAAACCCTGTCATTAGCTCCGCTCGTAAGCATAAGAATATAGGAGCTTGATCTATAATAAAACCGTATTAGGGTTACAGGTTAAATATTGATATCTCTTAGCAAGCCTGGATAGAGGATATGTGAGTATGTTGGCACAGTTAACTAAACAGCGTATCAAACTTATACCTCATAAGTCCACTACAGTCACGCTACACCCAGCTGCACACAGCACCCCTCTTTTATGTAGGGAAAACAAGAAGAGCCATAAAGGACAGAATTACCGAACATCGGGACAACATTAAGAATAAAAACCCCAAAAGTAATATAGCAAAACACTTTGAACATGTTCACACATGTAATCCTGATTCTCTAAGATTTATAGGCATCAATAGGGGCATCATGAATGGAAGAGGAGGGGACAATGACAAAGCCCTCCTCCGCAAGGAATGTAGGTGGATCTCAATTCTTGAGACCCAAATTCCTCAGGGACTAAATGATAAACTTGACATGGCTAGTTTTCTTTAAAACAATGGAAGGCCAGCTCTAATGACAAACATTTGATATAACATACACTTTTTGTATAAGCAATTTCTATTTTTTATCTATTTCTTTAAAAATCTCGTGAATCTAAATCAGATACAAATGTATGTGTATAATGTATTAGGCACAGGTATTGAAAGACTGGGTACACATTGTATCTGGTTAAATTGTTCTTGTTAATATTGTTGAAACTTTAGCTAAATTGTTTTCTTTAAATAATTGATTTACATTGTAACCTTGAAGTGTATCCCAAGTGGTCTGGAAATTCCCATTGGAAGAACTGCTTGGGTATGACATGTAATAATTTCACCACCAGCAGAGGCGAACTTGTGATTACTATAAAGGAGGACGCATTAACGTAACCAGAATAACGCCCTGACGAAGCCCGGTCTGAAGTGAAGACGAGCGGGTGAAACGCGCGTAGGCATTGGCTATCCTGGCCGGTCACGTGATGCATGCATTTGCCGCTGTCAATTGAACTCTCCTGCAAAGACGCCGCGCTGTCTCTATGTATAGCGTATGCCTATAACAAAACTACCTGGTGCTGAAGGAATTGAGGAGAACGCAGACAGGTCGTATAATAACTGTTGTCCTTTATGGCATTACTTATTCTGCCAACTCCTGAATTGGATAAGGAATATGCGGACATAAGACCTTCCTGCTAATTATAGACTGTCAATCTCGGTTTAAGTTGCCGATGGTACTCTGTATAAACGACGTCATCTGCACTATTTACATCTGACGTATTATACACGCTGACTATCTCTGAAACTTGGAAACTTTTACAGTGAATGTATGGGACTGGCTAAGCTCTGGGCCACATTAACTAACCTAACCTGACTGCATGATGAACTTGCACTAACAACAGCTATTGCTCTAACCAACAACCTGCATAACCCTTTACACGCTTGCCTATTAGTCTTTGGTGGGGCCTGCAGCAGTGCCATTCATGTCACTTCATCAAGAGTGGTTATTGATGTGTTATATTCCTTGTATGTATAATACGCTGTACATATCCATTTGATCCACTTTACAGTCCGCTTAGATCCCCTTTGAAAAACTGCCCAGCATTACTCCCCCTACAGGGGTGCTGTGTGCAGCTGGGTGTAGCGTGACTGTAGTGGACTTATGAGGTATAAGTTTGATACGCTGTTTATTTAACTGTGCCAACATACTCACATATGCTCTATCCAGGCTTGCTAAGCGATATCAATATTTAACCTGTAACCCTAATACGGTTTTATTATAGATCAAGCTCCTATATTCTGATGCTTACGAGCGGAGCTAATGACAGGGTTTATCTAGGCCTAGACCTTATATATGGTCTACTATATATGATTTTGCTGATGCTTTAATAGTGACCAATGCATGTACCCCTGACCGGTCACGTTCAATTTTACTATTATTTTCAGTTTTGTTTTATTATTTTTTTCACTAGGTTTATGTATTTCACTTGTGCTTTAGTATATAATTAACTTGTAATATGTGTGCTATTTCCGACGCGCCGCAAATAGCCCTTTATCATTAAAGCTTTGTCTAAATCATGAACTTTGAATTTTACATTCTTGTACCTTTAAAGGGACATAAACCCATTTTTCTTTCATGATTCAAATAGTGCATATAATTGTAAACAACTTTATATTTTACTTCTATGATCTAATTTGTTTTGTTCTCTTGGTTTACTTTTTTCGGAAAGCATACTTAGGTAGGCAAAAGAGCAGCAATGCACTACTGGCAGCTAATTGCTGACTGGTGGCTGCACATATATGCCTCTTGTCATTGGCTCATCCAATATGTTCTGCTAACTTCCAGTAGTGCATTGTTGTTCCTTCAACAAAGTATACCAAGAGAATTAAGTACATTTTATAACAGAAGTAAACTCTAAAGTCGTTTTAAATTGTATGCTCTATGTGAATCATAAATTAAAATAATGCATTTCATGTCCCTTTAAACTTCAACATCTTAAAAGGGACATGAAACCCAAATTTTTTTCTTTCGTTTTAAACAATTTGCCAATTTACTACTATTATCTAATTTGCTTCATTCTCTTGATATCATTTGTTGAAAATCATATCTAAATAGGCTCAGTAGCTGCTAATTGGTAACTGCACATAGAAGCCTCATGTGATTGGCTCACCATGTGCATTGCTATTTAGTTAACAAAGGATATCTAAAGCATGAAGCAAATTACAGAATAGAAGTAAACTGGAATGTGGTTTAAAATTGTATTCTCTAACTGAATAACAAAAAAATAAATATTTTTGCAAGCAGTTTTTTATAAGTGTAAATGTTAGTGCAATGACCCTTATAAAAAATACATTAAAAAAATCCTATGTCCCTTTCTGTAAAATGATTATTCTTTTACCTTAAAATTGCTAAAATGTAAGCTTCAGTAAACAAGTAAAAGATCAATAAACAAAAAAAAAGATATAAATTGTAACATAAAGCTACATAATTAACATTTGCAAAGTAATACAAATGATGGATTTGGTTGTTAAACAGACATAAATATTAATCTGCTTTAGGGAATAAAGGGTGCTGTTTTGCTACAATATAAATAATCTAATCAATTTCACAGGTATTTCCTAGTTTATATTCACTGTAAATGTGGTAAGAGATTTCAATCCAGAACATGATTTAATGTGTAACGTGATCAATGTAATCAGCAGATTTCCCCTGAAACCCTCCTTAGATATTGACAGGATAAGAGATAAAATTATAAAGCTGTGTTTTACCTTGTAGACATTATTATAAAAACCTCTGTGAAATATTTAACAAATGAACCGTGCTAATAATGAATATAATTTGTTTACCACTGCTATAGCTCAGAATTTTTTTTCCCTGACTAGGCAATTTATAAATAAGATAAATATCTTAATGCCTCAGTAACTGTGCAAACTATACTGTTATATTGTAAAGGGACACTAAACCCAATTTTTTTCTTTCATGATTCAGATAAAGCATGAAATGTTAAGCAACTTTCTAATTTATTCCTGTTATCAATTTTTCTTCGTTCTCTTGCTATCTGTACTTGAAAAAGCAGGAGTGTAAACTGAAAGATGACCCATTTTTGGTTGAGCACCTGGGTAGTGCTTAATGATTGGTTTGCTACATTTGGCCACCAATCAGCAAGCGCTACCCAGGTGCTGAACCAAAAATGGTCCGGCTCTTAAGTTTACATTCCTGCTTTTTCAAACAAAGATAGCAAGAAAATGAAGAATTGATAATAGGAGTAAATTAGAAAGTTGCTTAAAATTTCATGATCTATCTGAAGCATGAAAGAAAAAATGTAGGTTTAGTATCCCTTTAAAGTGAGAGGAAGTTTCAGCAATAAGGTCAGAATTTGCCATTACATTTGCTCTTGGTTTTCAAATAAAGAGTATAAGATCTATCCTGTCAAGTGTGATTATTTAAAAAAAGGTCTCTCGATACTAGAAGGTCTGTCACAAGATTTTGGAAAGGCAAATCTTACCTTTATATTTGTGTATCTTGCTAATGGACGATGTTAGCAATTCTATCTGTAAAGGAAAAGACCATACATTACAAAATAGTGTTACATAAAATAATTCAAAAAATTGAACAAAATAAAAATTATAATTAAAGTATGCATGACAAATTGACATTAATAGTTTGATCTCTCCTCATGCCTCTCCCCCTTTATATGTTAATATGTTATTACAATTTATTGGCTTATTTTTTATGTTTAAAAAATGTATATGATAATTTTGAATTGATATATATGAGGGATATCTAGATAATATACAGGAACTTAACTTTTCTATCATGTATAGTAGATAGTTCAATAAAAAATTGTCAGATAATTAGACACTATCACCCACTCTTCAAGAGATATCCTAGACTGGAACCTTCTCTTAAAAATAGTGTTAGTTGTGTGCCTAAGAGAGCCCATAATTTAGGTCATGAATTAAAAAGAGAGTTTACTAAGAAATGTTGTTCCAAACAGAGTACATGACTCCATAAATGGAACAGTTTATTCAAATGTGGCAACTATGTTATCCATAACCCATTGTGTACCTCTACTAGGACTAGTAGAATAAACTACATTAGACATTATTAGGATTGCAATTCCTATTATGTATTTTATTTAATAACTTTTTTTTTTGCCATCAATATGTTGGTCGAACAACTAGATTTCTGAAGGATAACTTTCGGGAATATTTTCTTTCATTGGACAGTGAGATACCTAAGACTCCAGTGGCAAAGCATTTTTCAACACATAGGACACACAATGATTTCCCAGAAGTGGTTAAAAGCTACTTTATAATGTTACCTTGACAACACCTGTACTGTCCTCACTAACTGATAGCTAGACAGCTAGTTAACAAACCAGACAGAAATAGCTTTGTGTTTATTCCAAACTGATTTTACTTCTGAATAGTTATTTTGTAAAACTGCAATACAATAAAAAAAAGTTGAAATTACAATATGTACTTACACATGGTGTTTGCAATACATACAATAATACATGTTTCTAACACAGAGAGCTTACACTTAAACCTTACAGCAAATAGCAATGCAATTCAAATATACAATGAACTCTTAGCAAACAATAAATAACTTACAGGCATATGTATATCTAGAGGCAAATATGAAGAGCTGATTTCCATGCTTCTTGAAGCTAAGATGGCTGCTGTGAAACTGAAAGTAAAACTCTTTATTAACAAACTTTATTAAAACTTCCTGTTTTATTCTTGAGAGGAACCAAGCTGTAATTGCAACATGAAACCACCAGATGTCATCAACATAATAAGCATATAATAGACAGAACACTCCCCGCCTGGTACAAACATATACCACTATTACATGATCTATAAATTATTATTAAATTCAACCACATTACTCTTTACTTTGAAAAAGAACAATAAAATCTGACACCTGTCTGAGATATACTTTAGCAGTCCCTTGTTTAATGATTTTGACCTCTACCATCACCACTAGGAATGGCTTTTACAATAAGGCTCATTGTCCATCCATTGCGCTTTACTTGAGAGTCTTTCAACAATACAAGATCTCTTTCTTGAACATTTTGTTTCTCTTTCCATTTTCTATATTTCCATGTTTGGATACATTTGATAGTCACTGTTTCAGCTTGCAAGAAATCTAATGAATGGCATAACCCTTTGCAACAATTCCAGCCTGTACATGACTCCTTTTGAGTGCTGCTGGAAAATGACTTGGCAATGTGAATTAGTGTTGCTATACCTCTCACAGGGAACTTCCACTTTGGGAATCTGAGAATTCTATGTGATTCTAACTGGCGTTCATACATACCAGTTTTTAAAGCTGTCACTTCAGGTCTGATCTCACTGTCAGAATCGGGTTCAATAAGGTCAAATGCTTTAGCTTCAAATTGATCACTTGTATCTGCCTGATGTAAGAAATCTGGGCCTGAGAACCAGTTGTTTTAGGTGAGCTGCCTGAATTGGTCTAGTACCATGATCTGCTGGATTCTGACTGGTGTTAATATAATGCCACTGATCTGGATTAGTAGATTTTCTAATACGAATTATTCTGTTTGAGACATTTACATGAAATCTCCTACAAGTATTGTAACCTAACACAATTTTGCTGTCAGTGTAATATTTAACTGCACAAAGTTCAATGTCCATTTCTTCAGTAATAAGTTCAGCTAGCTCAACTGACAAAACAACTGCACATAATTCTAGACGTGGCACTGTATGGGCTGGTCTTGGAGCTAGTTTAGATTTGCCAATAATAAAGCCTACATGACATTCACCACTAATGCCTATGACTCTGAGATATGCCACAGCTGCTCTCGCTACAGTAGAAGCATCAGAAAAAACACATACCTCCTTTCTCAATGTGGACGATAGTGACACTGGCACATAAGGTCTGGGAATACGGAGATCTTCAAGATGGATCAAGTCTCCTGTCCATGCTCTCCATTGAGCTTCTCTATCTGGTAAGAGTGGGGAATCCCAGTCATATTGGTCTGTTGAGAGTTCTTTGACTAAAGATTTACCTTGCATAGTGATTGGAGATGCAAACCCAAGTGGGTCATAAAGACTGTTTACTGTAGCCAGGATACCTCTCTGTGTGAATGGTTTTACCTCTTTAGACACTTGAAAAGTGAAACTGTCTGTCTGTAAGTTCCAACTTACTCCTAAGCTCCTTTGGAGGGGTAGAGGATCGACACCTAAAACAAGGTCCTTTAGATCTTTAGCTCTGTCATCTGCAGGAAATGCTTCCATTACTGGACTTCTGTTCGATGCCACTTTGTGTAGCTTGAGATTCAATCCTGCGAGCATGTCCTTAGCCCTCTGCAGAAGACTGATTGCTTCAGCTTCAGTAGGCACAGATGCGAGTCAATCATCTACATAGAAATTCCTCAAGATAAACTGTTCTACATCTTTGCCATACTCACTCTTTCCTTGCTTGGCTATTTGTCTTAGACCATAAATGGCTATGGCTGGAGAAGGGCTGTTTCCAAAGACATGTACCTTCATCCTGAACTCTGTAATTACTTTGTTAAGGTCATTATCACAAAATCAAAGAAATCTCAAATAGTTACGGTGATCTTCTCTAACCATGAAACAGTAAAACATTTGTTGTACATTAGTGGTAATTGCAACTTGCTCTTTGCAGAAATGTAAAAGGACACCTAGTAGTGTATTATTTAAATCAGGCCCACTGAGGAGTGTGTCATTCAGTGAGATGCCTTCAAACTGAGCACTTGAATCAAAAACTACTCTGATCTGTCCTGGCTTTTGAGGGTGATAGACACCAAAGATTGATAGGTACCAACACTCCTCACCTGGTTCCAATGGTGGGGAAGGTTCTGCTTGGTCATGGTCAAAGATCTTTTGCATAAAGTTAACAAAATGTTCTTTTATTTCAGGTTTTTTCACAAAGGAACACTGTAGAGCAAGTAGTCTTTTTCTGGGCTTGCTCTAAGTTCTTTGGTAGTCTAAGACGAGGTGAGCAAAATGGTAAGGGTGCTACCCAGTAATTTGCTTCATCAATAAACATCTCTTTTTCAACTACATCAAGGAACATACCATCTTGAATAGACATAGCAGGTTTGTCATCGTTTAGAGTAACAACAAACACATTATCATCTAAACTGCCCACATTGTGAGTTGCAGTTCCTAAATAACACAATGAGGGGGTGTATGACTGTTGTTTACAAGCATTAAAGGTCTATTTTACCTGTATATAGCTAGTGCATGGGCTGAACAGAGAAGTGCACCAACTAGGCAACACATTTGTCTTGAAAGAGTTCACATCTGCTGGTCTATGAGCTCCTCCTAAGCCTACTTCCCCAACTATGACCCAACCTAAGTTTAAATGTTGTGCATAAGGACTGTTGTGAGGTCCATTAATCTGCTCACATACTTTATGCACCTTAAGAATGTCTCTTCCTAACAAGAGAAGTATTTGTGCGTTAGGGTCAAGTGCTGGGATTTTGTCTGTTAAGGATTTCAGATGAGGGAAATGCTGTGTAATCTCAGGTGTTGAAATTTCTGACCTGTCATCTAGCTTCTTTAACAGTGCATTCTCAATAGCTTCCGGGCTGCCATAACATTCAACTGGGTTATGAACATGAACTGACCTGATTCTCTTAGCCTGTTGAGGTGACTCTGGACCAAGCCACTTAGTCAAAAGATCTAGCTTTTCTCTGGCTGTAAGATAAAGATCTCTGGTGACACCTTGGAATGATGCCTTCCATGCCCAGTAGTTCTCTGTTCGATCATCAAATGTTAGTAGCCCTGTACTCACTAACTCTCGACGAATCAGGTGCTTTGCTAGGTCAGTAGTCTCTGAAGTTCCTAATGTGCTATTTCTGAGAGGGGATATGTTAGAGTCCATATAATGTGGTGGATGTTGTGGATCAGCGTAGCCACTGCTTTCTTGAAAGCGCACCCTTGGTGTTGAGACATTTGCAGTGTCAGTTTGGGAAGGAGGGTGCAAGTCAGGAATACTTGGAGTAGACTGTAAATATGTTGAGTCAGGAAACTGTGGCATTATGCTGGACATAGGTTGGATAGGAGCATGCTCTGTTTATCTTGGTCCAGAGCATGGTTCTGTACATACTCACGAGTCCTTTGTACTGAATCATGGGTAGTTATTTCTGCGAAATCTTGAAGTGGTTCCTCTTCAAGTTCAGCTGCTGCTTCATAGACTGCTGCTTCTGCATATGCTGCAACTGCTGCCCTTTGAATCTTTAGCACATGTATATTAGCTTCTAACTCTGCCTTGCGTTGCGCTGTTCCAGCTTCCATATCTGCTTTGCGCCTAGCTGCTTCTGCTTCCATATCTGCTTTGCGTCTAGCTGCCTCTGCTTCCATAGCTGCTTCTGCTTCCATATCTGCTTTGCGTCTAGCTGCTTCTGCTTCCATATGTGCTTTGTGCCTAGCTGCCTTTGCTTCTAGTGCTGCTTTCTGCTTTATCATGTCTGCTTCTTTTTCAGCATAATAAATTTGTGCCTGGGCTGCTTGCGCTTTAGCACGGGCTCTGAGTCCTGCAGAACTGGCTGATGATCTGCTGGAGCGCATTGAATATGTAGAGCCAGAGGCATAGGATCTGGTCTCTAAAGTTTGCTGTGTCATATCAACATTATTATCTTGGTTCAGGTTAAAGTAGTGCAATATTTTAAATGCAATTCTTGTGCAAATTATTTTTACTGCCTTTCACTTTAAATTGAAGGTCTTGTATGTTTGCTTGTTATTTACTGCTTTTTACTTTAAAATGCAGCCTTTGTATCTTGCTTGTTATTGCTTCTCACTTTACAATGCAGCTCCTATATCTTCCCTTGATATAGCATGCTTTTTTACTTTACAATGCAACTCTGTATCTTCCCCTGATATAGCCTGCCTTTTTACTTTACAATACAGCTCTGTATCTTGCCTTGATATAGCATGCCTTTTTACTGTACTGTCCTCTACTGACTAGTAGAATATACTACATTAGACATTATTTGGATTGCAATTCCTATTATGTATTTTATGTAATAACTTTTTTTTTTGCCATCAATATGTTGGTCGAACAACTAGATTTCTGTAGGATAACTTTCGGGAATATTTTCTTTCATTGGACAGTGAGATACCTAAGACTCCAGTGGCAAAGCATTTTTCAACACATAGGACACACAATGATTTCCCAGAAGTGGTTAAAAGCTACTTTATAATGTTACCTTGACAACACCTGTACTGTCCTCACTAACTGATAGCTAGACAGCTAGTTAACAAACCAGACAGAAATAGCTTTGTGTTTATTCCAAACTGATTTTACTTCTGAATAGTTATTTTGTAAAACTGCAATACAGTAAAAAAAAGTTGAAATTACAATATGTACTTACACATGGTGTTTGCAATACATACAATAATACATGTTTCTAACACAGAGAGCTTACATTTAAAACTTACAGCAAATAGCAATGCAATTCAAATATACAATGAACTCTTAGCAAACAATAAATAACTTACAGGCATATGTATATCTAGAGGCAAATATGAAGAGCTGATTTCCATGCTTCTTGAAGCTAAGATGGCTGCTGTGAAACTGAAAGTAAAACTCTTTATTAACAAACTTTATTAAGACTTCCTGTTTTATTCTTGAGAGGAACCAAGCTGTAATTGCAACATGAAACCACCAGATGTCATCAACATAATAAGCATATAATAGACAGAACAACACCTGTTTAACCCTGATGAAGTACCCTTAGATGAAGGAAACATGTTGGATGGTTTGTTGTGAAGAGAGAGGATACTAAGAACATTGGAATGCAAAATATTTACTGTACATACACAGTAGAATACATTATTAAATATCAATATTTACTAAAATAATTGTTCTTGTTTTAAGGTATTTGAGTGGGAAGGGCTCCAAAATATATATACATATGTATATATGTATATAAATGTATATATATATATATGTGTTTATATATGTATGTATATACATATATATACATAAATGCACAGATATACACATATATACATATGTATATATACATATACTGATTTACATATGTATAAGTATGTATATATGAGTGTTACACTTTATTTAAATGTATTTATGTTGTTCGGGGCAACTTTTCATTTAGCCCTAACCCTTAATGCGAGGACTACAGTCGCTCTAACTTGACAAGAACAAATTCATTTTGAGCTCATGTGGTCGCGTTTACTTTGATCTTGTTATATGAGCACAATTTAGAGCGAATGCGATATTTCAATACCACACAATTGTTAGCGTGCAACTTGTAATATAGCCCTATGTGAGGTAAACTGAGGTGCAAAGTACAGCTGTAAATAAAGATCTGTGAAAGTGTAGTGCTCCTATCACAGGATGCTACAACATTGGCGGCAGTCACTATAAAATGCAAAGCTTTACCAACTGGATTCTGTAATAAGTTAAAGGGACAGTCAACCCAAAATTTCTCCTAAGCCATTCATATAAAGTTGCAACTCCTTATTATTGTCAACTTTAGGCAAATTTTGTAACATATATAGTTTCCAAGTAATAAGACTTACTTTTTGTGGCTCTACTGTTTTAAAATGTCTGTCTGCCCCCTCCCCTATTTCGTCACCAGCATCATGATCTGGCTGTGATCGGAGTTACTTTTCGTTTGTACATGCTCCTGTTTTTGTGCCGTGTGCACCAGAGTTCTGCGCAGTAAACAGATGTGAGTGCGGTGTGCATCATTATGATGTATGTTCCTATAACGTACTGAATCTGAGGTCTCCTTAACCTGTCACTAGGCTCTACCACTGGTGCACTGGCCCCATATCCTTTCTGATTGTCCACCTTAGTTCCCCTGATGTGTCTAACTGATCTCCTGACCTGTCTCATTGTAGTCCACTAATAATAATGGGAGGGACTGACAAGCTGAGGTCTAATGGGTTATAGGAGTAATGGGACTGGCTGACAAGCTGAGGTCTGACGGGTTATAGGACAGGCTGACAAGCTGAGGTATGACAGGTTATGGGAGTAACGTGACGGCTGACAAGCTGAGGTATGACGGGTTATGGGAGTAATGTGACGGGCTGACAAGCTGAGGTATGACGGGTTATGGGAGTAACGGGACAGGCTGACAAGCTGAGGTCTAATTGGTTATATGAGTAATGTCACTGGCTGACAAGCTTAGGTCTTACAGGCTATAGGAGTAACGGGATGCGCTGACAAGCTGAGGTCTGATGGGTTATAGGAGTAACAGGACGGGCTGAGAAGCTGAGGTCTGATGGGTTTTGGGAGTAATGAGACGGGCTGACAAGCTGAGGTCTGATTTGTTATGGGAGTAACAGGACTGGTTGACAAGCTGAGATCTGACGGGTTATAGGAGTAACAGGACAGGCTGACAAGCTTAGGTATGATGGGTTATTGGAGTAACGGGACTGGTTGACAAGCTGAGGTCTGATTGGTTATGGGAATGAAGGGACTGGCTGACAAGCTGTGATCTGATGGGTTATAGAAGTAACAGGACAGGCTGACAAGCTGAGGTCTAATTGGTTATATGAGTAATGTCACTGGCTGACAAGCTTAGGTCTTAAAGGCTATAGGAGTAACGGGATGGGCTGATAAGCTGAGGTCTGACGGGTTATAGGAGTAACAGGACGGGCTGATAAGCTTAGGTCTTACGGGTTATAGGAGTAACAGGACGGGCTGAGAAGCTGAGGTCTGATGGGTTATGGGAGTAATGAGACGGGCTGACAAGCTGAGGTCTGATTTGTTATGGGAGTAACGGGACTGGTTGACAAGCTGAGATCTGACGGGTTATAGGAGTAACAGGACGGGCTGAGAAGCTGAGGTATGACGAGTTATAGGAGTAACAGGACGGGCTGAGAAGCTGAGGTATGACGGGTTATGGGAGTAACAGGATGGGCTGACAAGCTGAGGTATGATGGGTCATGGGAGTAATGGGACGGGCTGACAAGCTGAGGTCTAATTGGTTATATGAGTAATGTCACTGGCTGACAAGCTTAGGTCTTACAGGCTATAGGAGTAACGGGATGGGCTGACAAGCTAAGGTCTGATGGGTTGTAGGAGTAACAGAATGGGCTGACAAGCTGAGGTATGATGGGTTATGGGAGTAACGAGACGGGCTGACAAGCTGAGGTCTGATTTGTTATGGGAGCAACGGGACTGGTTGACAAGCTGGAGTAACAAGACGGGCTGAGAAGCTGAAGTATGATGGGTTATTGGAGTAACGGGACTGGTTGACAAGCTGAGGTCTGATGGGTTATAGAAGTAACGGGACAGGCTGACAAGCTGTGGTCTAATTGGTTATATGAGTAATGTCACTGGCTGACAAGCTTAGGTCTTACAGGCTATAGGAATAACGTGAAGCGCTGATAGGCAGGGATCTGATGGGTTATAGAAGTGCACCAGAGGTAGAGCCTAGTGACAGGTTAAGGAGACCACAGATTCGGTACGTTATAGGAAAATACATCATAATGATGCACACAGAACTCACATCTGTTACTGCGCAGAACTCTGGCACACACAGCACAAAAACAGGAGCGTGTACGAACGAAAAGTAACTCCGATCACAGCCAGATCATGATGCTGGTGACGAAATAGGGGAGGGGGCAGACAGACATTTTAAAACAGCAGAGCCGCAAACAGTTGCAACTTTATATGAATGGCTTAGGAGACATTTTGGGTTGCCTGTCCCTTTAAAATTTAGAGAGTAGCTTTAAAGAGAAATAAAGGTAAAAAAGTAATGGATTGGTGGTTAGTAACCATACTACAGCAATTGTATTTAGCAGTTTTTAATTGTGAAATAGGTAATGATTTTATGTTGTTTTTTGAGAGGTGAAATTTTCAAGCTTTAGATCTACTAATAACTGCAGAAGAAATTTGGGATTTTATCAGTGTAAATACACATTGACAATACTGGTTGAAGTTCAGAAATAGTTACCTTCTGAAAGCAAGCACAAGAAGGTGATTAACCCTGTAGTTATCTAAGATCAACAAAGCAAAAATACCATACTCTAACAAAGAATGACATTTTTGTATTCGAATGCCCCCTTAAATGTGGACAGCAACTATGTAAATGGTTGTATTTGGTTAAAATAATGTGAATTGCATCTACATTCTACATATGAAGATTTATTGGCTTTGTTTTGTAATATTGCAAACAAGATTCCATCCTTCTGGATATATCAAGTCAATTTATTTAATTATAGAAAATTCTAACTTATTATTATTGACATATATATTCAGTATATATATATATAAAATAGTGAATGATTATTTCAAAGATAACAGTTAGAGGGTCATTCACAATAATTTATAAACAACCTACAGAAATCTCTATTAAAGTCTACTGGGATTTTGGTAGACTTTTTAAAAGATTTTGATCACCCTCTATGTGTGTATTTTCCAGCTAACTCTTCTTTTCTATTACTTTTTATGCTCAATTAATGTGCGTTAATGGTTATAATTGCTCAGTGTTTTGGTCATCTTAAAGGGACAGTCAAGTCAAAATTAAACTGCCATGATTCAGATAGGGCATGCAATTTTAAACAACTTTCTAATGTACTTTTATCATCAACTTTGCTTTGTTCTCTTTCATATTCTCTGTTGAAAGCTAAACCTAGGTAGGCTCATAAACTTATTTCTAAAGACTGCTTCTTATTTCAGTGCATTTTTAAAGCTTTTCACAGTTAGACACTGCTAGTTCATGTGTGTGTCAAATAGATATCATTGTGCTCACTCCAGTGGAGTTATTCATGAGTCAGCACTAACTAAAATGCAAGTCTGTCAAAAGAACTGAGATAAGGGGGCAGTCTTCAGAGGCTTTAATACAAGGTAATCACAGAGGTAAAAAGTGTATTCATATAACAGTGTTGGTATTATCTGTTAAAACAAGAACAATTTTCAAGTAGACTGTCCCTTTAATATAACTCATGTTGCGTTAGCGCACATGAAAATTAATGTACTCCTATAGGGCTTTGCTCACATAAACTCTAAAGGAATAAATAAATTCTTCATGTGCGCTAACCCAACATGAGTTATATTAAGGTGCATTATTTATTTATTAATTATAAAATATTGAAAAATAATTTATGTAAATAATTTTTATAGATGGAATTCTAAAAAATCAATAGAAAAAAAAAATATATATATATATACACATTACAGTAACTAAAATAGCTATTAATTATTATTTCATCAATATTTTATAGTTAATATTTACATAACACTCCTTAACGACCACGATGTACAATGTACGTTGCCAGTTGTTAAGGGTTTCCTTGTTTATAATAGCGGAGGTCCAACCTCAGATGGTGGACCATGCTATTATACCCTCCCTCTTCCCTTCTAGTCACCGGAAACAGCGCTGTCTTGCCCCTGGCGCTGAGACCGCTTTATTAGTAAAGCAAACCCCATAGAAATACCAGCAACGTACAGGGTACAATGTTGGTCCTTAAGGGGTTAAGATAACTAATTATGTCTTTATTTGATAACCAGCACAGGCAAAATCTTTACTTTTGGCGGTGTTATTGCTCGACTAAAAGCGCTAAATAACACGCTACTTTTAATCTGGCCAAAAGTGTTTTATTATTTAAAAAGGCATTCATCTCAAAACGATTTACCATAAGTATGAAAAAGCAATATTTCAAAATGTTAAAATAGTTTTGCATGAAAACGGTTAAAGAGATAGTAAAGTAAACATCAAACTTTCATGATTCAGATAGAGCATACAGTTTTAAGTTCTTTCTAATTTACTTCAATTATTAAAATTGCTTTGTTCTCTTGGTATTCTTTCTTGAAGAATAAACCTAGGTAGGCTGATAGGAGCTTAGGAGTGTGCACATTTCTACAGCAGTCTATGGCAGCAGTGCTAGAAACAATGTTTCAAATTCTAATGCCATGTGGCTTAAAGACAGGGTGCAAACTCCTGAGCTCACTTAGGATTACTCAACAAACATTGCTAATAAAAGAAAAATGGGACGTTGTTTAAAATGTTATGCTCTATCCAGTCAATCGAAGGTTCATTTTGACTTAACTGTCCCTTTAAGGTAAAGTTTTAATGTTAAAGGGACATTCCAGCCAAAATTGGAACCCACATAGATGCATTTCAGTTTTGAGTAAAAGCATTTTTGTAATATACATGTATTAGCAAAAGTGCTTCCAATGAAAGCTATAGCTGTTTCAAAGGTGTATTTAAGTATGCACCGTGCACCAGCATTTTAAACACATCACTTGCTCAGAGAGCCTAAGGTTCATCACATGCACGTGTAGAGAAAAATACTAAAACAGTGATATCTTTTACTAGAAGCAATTTAGCCAACACATTTATATTGCAAATATGCTTGTATTCAAAGATGTAATTTATCTATGTGCATTTAGATTGTGACCGGAATTTCCCTTTAATATAAAAACTATCAGCAAGTGAGCAACTGGTCTGTGGGCTAAATGCTTACTGACTGATAATACTAACTCACTCATTTTTATTGATGAGCAGTGACATGCTCTACAAGATTAAAAACAAAACATTATTTTTCCAAACATCAATTTTAAAATAAGAAATACAATTACTTAATTGACCTTTAAGAAAACAGGTCAGAAGACGCACTTGACGTCTTTAAGGGCTTAAGTACTGTAATAGTAAAGTGCATATAGCTTTGGATGCTATTATGCAACACTCTAATCTTGTAAAACTGGATACACATTAATGCAGTGTTCTCAGATCATTGAAAAATATATTATCAGCTGTCACATTCTATCATAGTCTTAAAACAAAGCAAAATGTGCTATGTGTTTTTATTGGCATGCTGTAATTACACATCAGAATGAATAATGAGAAATATCTAAACTTCCTCCACATACACATCTCACACACTGAAAAATTATCAGTATAATCTACATTTTTTATGATATATATTAATTATTAGTAGTTTACTTCCAAAAATGTCTTGCCTCCCAGTGAAGAGGAAATATGTTCAATAATAACTGCTTCTTCCAAATTAAGAAGATCTGAAAGAAAACAAATAGATTATTCTAGTGTTTATAATAATAACAATGAACCATCTTACAGAATTGAAGGGTCAATTTTAAATACTGTATAATTATTTTCTTAGATTTGTTGATTATTTTTATGTTTTTTATTTTATTTTTATTTATTTTTTTGTGCTTTGAATTCAGATTTTTTTTTAACTAAGCAGAAATAAAGTTAACATTGGAATGTGAAATATTCATATTTTTACTTGAAAATATGCATTCGGGTTAGCGTGAGAGTGGGTTGTTTTTTTCCCCTTTTTTCTCCATTTACTTATATAGGGAAATAGGTTATTGTGCCCGCAATATTCTATCTTTGGCTTTTTGCATGTATACGGTTAGCGCGCGAGCAATATATTTTTAATTTCAAATCATAATCCAACTCATAAACATAAATGTTTACTTCTAGCGCAGTTAACGCTCAAGCGAGAGCGTTAAATAGCACTCCACTTGTAATCTGGCTCTAAATGTAAAGGGCTTCTGTCCCTATCTAACCTTGTGAGTAAAGTTTTCAGGAGCATTTTTTTTTAAAGACATTCTATAACTTGACAGGGTTCTTAGAAGATCTACAAAATAAGGGTCCAGTTACGAGTGGAGTGCAAAATTGTGCTTTTGTGAGTGCGATATTTGCTCCATTCCTAACACCAGCGAACGCAATTGTGCACTGGTATCTTAAAGGCAAGGTAAACTTGTGTGCACTCGTTAACTATTTCTGAAATATCATTTAAAATTAGCATAACTTTCATTCATCATTTTCTATGGATCTATATATATAGCCGCAATTCTTATTTTTAAAACTTCATACATCAACGATTCCTTGGCCGCCCGACTTTTCTATAGAAATGATTGACACTTCGCTACCACTGTGTCTTCCAATCAATGCTTTCTCCACATGGTGGTGAACACAGCATATTGTACGTCATAGGAGCGCAGAGCGCATGCGTCCGACCGTAATCCTCTACATTATTGACCGCGCGCGTTCATGAGTCGCGCATGCTCAGTGAAAATTAGTGTACTTTAGCAAACAGCTGCGCAGAGAGAGATCTCGTAAATAGTAAGTATAATCAAGTTGATAGTTTACGGACAATAAGGTAAAAGACTCTGTCTGATACATTCAATATAATGTATCTTACGGAAGTTGTGCATGCGCACAAGGTTTTTTTTTATCCGTGAACGCGCAAAATGCCGATGTCGATAGCGGGTGGCTTGGGTCTCTACGATGAGACAAAGAAAAAAGGAAGTAGAAGGGGGTGGAGTTTTACACAAAACGGTAGGGATAAAATAATTTATTTTTCATCAGCATACGTTATGCAAAGTTAATAAAAAGTTAGCGACTGCATTTCAGTGTTAAATAGCACACTATAGGTGTTTGCAAATGTACCGCACTTTACCTTACCTTTAAGTAGCTTGCAAAGCAAACACAACCTTTTATTTGCATTGCATGGAAGCTCTGCACTCAATAGAGGGCCCTTCCATAGGCTCCAATGGGAGCCCCATTCTCCTGCCGTGAAAAACGGCATGAGAACTAGTGCAGCAATTTTAAAGTTTGGCTAGCCTCTCCTCATAGCTTAAATTATCCAATACCCTTATTAGCTTTGTGGCCTTTCTCTGAACTTTTTCTAGTTCTGCAATACTTTTTTTTTGAGATCGGTCCCCAGAACTGCACTCCATACTCAAGGTAAAGGTCTTACCAGGGTTTTATATAGTGACAGAATTATGCTTTCCTCCCTTGAATCAATGCCTCTATTAGTACATGCTAGTATCTTATTAGCCTCTGTAGCCACTGCCCTGCATTGTGCACCCATCTTTAGATTGTTATCTATTACAAATCCATTTCCTCCTCTCTTTGGCTAAGTCTTGTCCCATTTAAATAATACATTGCCTGCTTATTTTTACTTCTAAAATGTAGAACCTTGCATTTTCCTGTATTAAATCTCATTTTCCATTTACCTGCCCAAACTTCTAATTTTTGCAGATCCCTTTGTAGCGAAAATTTATCCTGCTCTGACCTAATGACCTTACTTAACTTAGTATCATCTACAAAAATAGAGATGTCGCTATTTAATCCTTGCTCCAAGTCATTTATAAAAATATTAAAAAGAACAGGGCCCAGTACTGAATCTGAACATGATCCATTCACTACTACTCGTTGCTCCCTATCTTTTATCCAGTTATTTATCCATGAGCTAACATTTTCAGTTATTCCCAATCCCTTAATTTTGTGCATTAATCTCTCATGTGGCACTGTATTAAATGCCTTTGCAAAATCTAAGTATATCACATCAGCTGATTCCCCTTTATCTATATTTTTACTTACTTTCTCATAGAATCTAATTAGATAATCCCTTCAAATATATTCCCCACTATTGATGTCAGACTAACTGGTCTATAGTTTCCTGGATCATCCCTGCTTCCCTTTTTGAAGAGTGGCAACACATCAGCTTTAGGATAATCCTGGGGTACCAAGCCTGAGGATAATGAGTCTTGACAAATTAAGAGTAGAGTAAAAGTAGAGGTTTGTCTATAACAGTGCTAAGTTCCCTTAAAACCCATGAGTGTATTCCATCTGGGCCTGGAGTTTTATTTACCTTAATATTATCCATTTTTTCCCTAATTTTCTCTATACATAACCCAGTTAATGGTATGGGCTAGCATGTTCTAGTTTGTTCCAAATTATTGTACATTGGTTCCTCTCTTGCCTATACTGAAGAAAAAACTGGTTTAGTACTTCAGCCTTCTCCTTGTCACTATACTGTCCCTTTAACTATTTTAGATGCTGCTTAAATGTATGCGTTTGTTAAGGCTTAAAGGGAGTTACATTCCTTTTTTAGTCAGTGCAAGGGTTGCTGCGCCTGCCTATGTGTGGTGAGATGAAAATGGAGTAGATTTTCTCAATTCTGTGCGCATTATACCTTGCGCTGAATATGTAATACAGAATGGCGACGCCAGTTCTATGTTTAGTTTATGGGAGTAAAAAATGCGGGCGACGGGTAAAATATACGCTCATAACTTGTATGCTACGCTGTATTTGATTTTGCCCTTTATCCCCTAAAAACTGCTTTTTGTGCTACATTTTTTTTTAATAAAAAAAAAAAGAATATACTTTATTTTGGGGCAATTTGGCATTATTTTGAAAATTGACCAAAGGGCATTTTGTTAATTTTTGGATCACTAATTGATATCACAAGCTCACAGTAGCAATAACCAATCACTTGTAATGGTTCGTTATTTATCGCGTCCGCAAACAGGCGAATTTGCACATTTGCGGGTGTGCAATAAATTAGCACGCCATTTGTAATCTGGCCCCAAGAAAGTTAATAAACTTTAACAAAGGGAATTGAGAGTGAGAAAAGTTTAGTCAAATTTGGTCTGTTTACTCATATAATATAATTGGTTTGTGAAAAAGGCTAAAACTTTAAGTCTTAAAGGGACAGTCTAGGCCAAAATAAACTTTCATGATTCAGATAGGGCATGCAATTTTAAACAATTTTCCAATTTACTTTAATCACCAATTTTGCTTTGTTCTCTTGAGATTCTTAGTTGAAAGCTTAACCTAGGAGGTTCATATGCTAATTTCTTAGACCTTGAAGGCCACCTCTTTTCAGAATGCATTTTAACAGTTTTTCAGCACTAGAGGGTGTTAATTCATGTGTTTCATATAGATAACACTGTGCTCGTGCACGTGAAGTTATCTGGGAGCAGGCACTGATTGGCTAAACTGCAAGTCTGTCAAAAGAACTGAAATAAAGGGGCAGTTTGAAGAGGCTTAGATACAAGAAAATCACAGAGGTTAAAACTATATCAACCCCTTAATGACCGGACCATTTTTCAATTTTCTTACCCTTAATGACAATGGCTATTTTTACATTTCTGCAGTGTTTGTGTTTAGCTGTAATTTCCCTCTTACTCATTTACTGTACCCACACATATTATATACCGTTTTTCTCACCATTAAATGGACTTTCTAAAGATACCATTATTTTCATCATGTCTTATAATTTACTAAAAAAAAAATAATAAAATATGAGGAAAAAATGGAAAAAAACACACTTTTTCTAACTTTGACCACCAAAATCTGTTACACATCTACAATCACCAAAAAACACCCATGCTAAATAGTTTCTAAATTTTGTCCTGAGTTTAGAAATACCCAATGTTTACACGTTCTTTGCTTTTTTTGCAAGTTATGGGGCAATAAATACAAGTAGCACTTCGCTATTTCCAAACCACTTTTTTTCAAAATTAGCGCTAGTTACATTGGAACCCTGATATCTGTCAGGAATACCTGAATATCCCTTGACATGTATATATTTTTTTTTAGAAGACAACCCAAAGTATTGATCTAGGCCCATTTTGGTATATTTCATGCCACCATTTGTCACAAACTTTAGGTTTCCCACTGAAATTATTTACAAACAGCTTCTGCAATTATGGCACAAATGGTTGTAAATGCTTCTCTGGGATCCCCTTTTTTCAGAAATAGCAGACTTATATGGCTTTGGGGTTGCTTTTTGGTAATTAGAAGGCCGCTAAATGCCGCTGCGCACCACACGTGTTTTATGCCCAGGAGTGAAGGGGTTAATTAGGGAGCTTGTAGGGAGCTTGTAGGGTTAATTTTAGCTTTAGTGTAGTGTAGTAGACAACCCCAAGTATTGATCTAGGCCCATTTTGGTATATTTTATGCCACCATTTCACCGCCAAATGCGAGCAAATAAAATTAAAAACTTTACATTTTTCACAATTTTAGGTTTCTCACTGAAATTATTTACAAACAGCTTGTGCAATTATGTCAGAAATTGTTGTAAAAGCTTCTCTGGGATCCCCTTTGTTCAGAAATAGCAGACTTATATGGCTTTGGCGTTGCTTTTTGGTAATTAGAAGGCCGCTAAATGCTGCTGCGCACCACACGTTAATTATGCCCAGCAGTGAAGGGGTTAAATTAGGTAGCTTGTAGGGAGCTTGCAGGGTTAATTTTAGAGATCAGCCTCCCACCTGACACATTCCACCCCCTGATCCCTCCCAAAAAGCTCTCTTCCCTCCCCCACCCCACAATTGTTCCCGCCATCTTAAGTACTGGCAGAAAGTCTGCCAGTATTAAATAAAAGAGGTTTTTTTTTTTTTTAAATAAAAATAATAAAGTATTTTAGCTGTGATGGACCCCTGCCTTAGCCCCAACCTCCCTGATCCCCCCTCCAGCTCTCTAACCCTCTCCCCTACCTAATTACCGCCATCTTGGGTACTGGCAGCTGTCTGCCAGTACCCAGTTTGGCCCCAAAACCCCCCCCCAAAAGTATTTTTATTTTATTTTTTACTTAAAAAACTATTTCTGTAGTGTAGCAGCCCCCCACAATACCCCCACCCCCACCCCCTCCCAGATCCTTTTATATTTTTTTTTTAAAAAATTCCCTTTTTTTTCCCCTTTCTGCCCTCATTCATTGGTGTCAGTGTGGCTAATGGGTGCACGTACGCGCGCCCCGTGCACACGCACATGCACGCTCACGTGCACACTCACGCATCGTGCACGCGCACGCGCATCGTGCACCCGGCGGACACTGGCACTATCGCTACCGGTGCAGAGAGGGCCACAGAGTGGCTCTCTCTGCATCGGAGGCTTGTAAAGTGGTATTGCAGGATGCCTCCATATCGAGGCATCACTGCAATACCCTCAGAGCTGCTGGAAGCATTTGTGATCGCTTCCAGCACTCTGTTTGACAACTGACGTACCAGGTACGTCCATTGTCATTAACTGCTTGTTAATGCATGACGTACCTGGTACGTCAGTTGTCATTAAGGGGTTAATATAACTGTGTTGGTTATGCAAAACTGGGGAATGGGTAATAAAGGGATTATCTATCTTTTAAAACAATAAATATACTGGTGTAGACTGTCCCTTTAAGGAAAGAAGATTTAACTGCTTTTGAAAAAACTTTTTCAAATGTAATGAAACTATGAAACCCCAATATTATTTACATCATTGTTAAAAACATTTGCAAATTTTTATATTTTCTGGTATTAGTAATAAAAATTTGAACACCTGTTTTTGTTTGCTTTAAAAAAATAATAATACAACTTGTACTATGAAAAACTGCTGAATAATATTATAGTCCTAAACATATTTAGAAATAAGCATATTATTTCTTAGTACTTTGATGTAAAAAAAACCCCCCTCAAGTTTTGACAATTCCTCAGCAGCCAGTTTTAGTTAAAGAACAGAGTAAAAAAAACACTTCATATTAAAGTGTATGCTGACTAAAACAAAATATAGAATAGTATTCAAGAAAAAGTACAATTTCCGTGAACTAATGGGACTATTTAATCAACATTTTATCTTCTATACTGTGTGAGGTGTAGCACTTTTATTTTTAACAACTGTCATAGAAATATAGAATTAAATAAATTCAATATATGCAGATAACCAGTTCTCTGAATACAATTTCAGACAATTTACTTTATAGCTATGGATATTGGGGTTGGCAATATAATAGGAATTGACATAGCAAACCTGCTGGAACATTAATCGATTCTGACAACTTCTTCAATTCAGAGCCACAACTTGACCAGAACCCAAGCAGAATGATATAAAGCTTTATGAGAAAATATAGTATCCATTTATGAGTAAAATCTGTATCCATATAGCAAAGAGAGAGAAAATATCTGCTAATGTAGTGAATTTATTACATTTGACCAATGCAACTTTATTACAAACACAATAAGTGATTAAAATCTTACTGAAGTAATTTAAAATGATTTCAACTAATTTGTAATATCAATTTAAATATTAATACTGTTCATAGTAGTTGCTTTAAAGGGACAGTCTAGTCAAAATTAAACTTTCATGATTCAGATAGGGTATGCGATTTTAAACAACTTTCCAATTCACTTTTATCATCAAATTTGCTTTGTTCACTTGGTATTCTTTGTTGAAAGTTAAACCTAGGTAGGCTCATATGCTAATTTCTAAAACCTTGCAGGCTGCCTCTTATTTCAATGCATTTGGCAGTTTTTCACAGCTAGAGGGCATAATTTTATGCGTGACATACAGATAACATTGTGACCACGCCCGTGGATTTACAAGTGAGAGGGCACTGATTGGCTGAATGCATGTCTGTCAAAATAACTGAAATAAGGGGGCAGTCTGCAAAGGCTTAGATACAAGGTAACCACAGAGGTAAAAAGTATATTAATATTACCATGTTAGTTATGCAAAACAGGGAAATGGGTAATAAAGGGATTATCTATCTTTTTAAACAATAACAATTCTGGAGTAGACTGTCCCTTTAAGTTTCATAGCTTGCTATTTCTGAGGTTTTAGAAGCATCTAGTTGGTTTAAGCAGTATTATTAAACATATGAACTTCATTGTCTGCAGGAATTTTTCCACAAACATTCAAAGAACTAAAATAAATTATTTAACCATTTGTTTTGTAGACAACTGTACTAGTCAAGAAAAGTATCAAGAATAAGCAGATGAATCTACTAGACATTTTAAAAATAGAGGATATGATGATGCAACTTTAATCAAAGTTCAACAGGAGGTAGACCACTTACAGTTTGGATTATAACAGAGGATGCACTATAATTGAAAAATATTTGCCCATATTCTATACTGGTCCAAGACTAAAACATATTATACAGGAAGGATGTGAATTTATTTCCAAAAAAGGTGAATTTTTAGCTAATTATCGGCTAGATTACGAGTTTTGCGGTATGAGTGAAAAAGCAGCGTTAAGGCTCATAACGCTGCTTTTTCACTACTGCTGGTATTACGAGCCTTGTAGGTTTAGGGGCACCGCACACTTTTTTGGCCGTTCCGCAAATTAACTTACGCAATTTGCGTAGTGTCTTTTTTCAATGGGACTTCCATAGTGCCGGTATTACAAGCTTTTTCTGGGAGGCCAAAAAGTGAGCGGTACAGCCTATCCCACAAGATTCGTAACGCATTCTAAAGTCAGTAGAGTTTTACACTACAAAGCTGTAGCATAAAACTCATAACTAAAGAGTACACTAACACCCATAAACTACCTATTAACCCCTAAACCGAGGCCCTCCCGCATCTGCCGCTCAGACATCGCCACCACTAGTATAAACATATTAACCCCTAAACCGCCACACTCCCGCATTGCAAACAATAGTTACATTTTATTAACCCATAATCTGCCGCCCCTAACATCGACGCCACTATACTAAATTTATTTACCCCTAAACCTAAGTCTAACCCTAACCCTAACATCCCCTAACATTAATATAATTAAAATAAATATAAATAAAACGTACTATTAATAACTAAATAAATCCTATTTAAAACTAAATACTTACCTGTAAAATAAACCCTAAGCTAGCTACAATATAACTAATAGTTACATTGTAGCTATCTTAGGGTTTATTTTTATTTTACAGGTAAGTTTGTATTTATTTTAACTAGGTAGAATAGTTACTAAATAGTAATTAACTATTTACTAACTACCTAGCTAAAATAAATACAAATTTACCTGTAAAATAAAACCTAACCTGAGTTACACTAACACCTAACCTTACACTACAATAAAATAAATTGTTCAAAAAGACGAGTGAAACGGACCATAAGATAATATTCTCAACTTTTATTCCAGGTTAGAATTATGTAGGTCTATGGTCTATGATTAAGGCTAACGCCGAAACGCGTAAGACCATTTTCCCTGCCTATTTTTGTAGCTACGAGGTGGAGTGTACTACATAATTTTAACCTGGAATAAAAGTTGAGAATATTATCTTATGATCCGTTTCACTCGTCTTTTTGAACTATTTACCTTACGGAGTGAGGTCTCCCTTTTTGTTTGGCTCGGATCTATTGCTGTTGGAGGGTCAAAGTGTAACTCATCGAAGGAGAAGGAGGAGTCCACTGATGAAGCCCGTTCCATCTACCTGAAGAAATCAGAGTGGTGGCAAGCCGTTGAGGGTGAGAGGTGTAACAGACCTTACACACACCTGGGCAAGTAAGTCCACGGAGAATAGGTGATATCGGAGGTATCAGAAGGGCACACAGTGGTGAAGTGAACCACAGGAAAAAAGGTCTTTACTTGTCTTTTCATTAGGATGGGGACTCCGCTAGTGTTGTTGACTATTTTACCTGAGATTAGCACTTGGTATGTGTCCCGCACACACATTTTTGTTTAAATTAAATAAATTACCTAAATTAGATACAATTACCTAAATTAAAAAAAACAAAACACTAAATTACACAAAATAAAAAAAAGACATTATCAGATATTTAAACTAATTACACCTAATCTAATAGCCCCCCAAAATAAAATAAAAAACCTAGCCTAAACTAAACTACCAATTGCCCCAAAGAAATCAGCTCTTTTACCTGTAAAAAAAAATACAAACAACCACCCAACAGTAAAACCCACCACCCACACAACCAACCCCCCAAATAAAATCCTATCTAAAAAAACCTAAGCTCCCCATTGCCCTGTAAAGGGAATTTAGCTATTTTTCAGCCCAAAAGCCTTAATCTAAAACTAAAACCCACCCAATAAACCCTTAAAAAAACCTAATACTAACCCCCAAAGATCCACTTACAGTTTTGAAGACCGGACATCCATCCTTAATGAAGCCAGGAGAAGTCCTCAGCAAAGCGGCAAGAAGTCCTCAACGAAGCTGGGAGAAGTCTTCATCCAAGCCGGCAGAAGTGGTCCTCCAGACAGGCAGAAGTCTTCATTCAGACAGCATCTTCTATCTACATCCATCCGGCGCGGAGCGGCTCCATCTTCAAGACATCCGGCGTGGAGCATCCTCTTCTTTCGACGGCGACTAAAGATTGAAGGTTCCTTTAAGGGACGTCATCCAAGATGGCGTCCCTTGAATTCTGATTGGCTGATAGAATTCTATCAGCCAATCGGAATTAAAGGGGAAAAAATCCTATTGGCTGATGCAATCAACCAATAGGATGGAGCTTCAATCCTATTTGCTGATTGGAACAGCCAATAGAATGCAAGCTCAATCATATTGGCTGATTGGATCAGCCAATAGGATTGAAGCTCAATCCTATTGGCTGATTGCATCAGCCAATAGGATTTTTTCACCTTTAATTCCGATTGGCTGATATAATTCTATCAGCCAATCGGAATTCAAGGGACGCCATCTTGGATGATGTCCCTTAAAGGAACCTTCATTCTTTAGTCGCCGTCGAAAGAAGATGATGCTCCGCGCCAGATGTCTTGAAGATGGAGTCGCTCCACGCCGGATGGATGAAGATAGAAGATTCTGTCTTGATGAAGACTTCTGCCCGTCTAGAGGACCACTTCTGCCGGCTTGGATGAAGACTTCTCCCGGCTTCGTTGAGGACTTCTTGCCGCTTTGCTGAGGACATCTCCCGGCTTCGTTGAGGATGGATGTCCGGTCTTAAAAACTGTAAGTGGATCTTCGGGGGTTAGTGTTAGGTTTTTTTTTAAGGGTTTATTGGGTGGGTTTTAGTTTTATATTAGGGCTTTGGGCTGAAAAAGAGCTAAATGCCCTTTCAAGGACAATGCCCATACAAATGCCCTTTTCAGGGCAATGGGGAGCTTAGGTTTTTTAGATAGGTTTTTATTTGGGGGGGTTGGTTGTGTGGGTGGTGGCTTTTACTGTTGGTGGGTTGTTTGTATTTTTTTTACAGGTAAAAGAGCTGATTTCTTTGGGCAATGCCCTGCAAAAGGCTCTTTTATTGGTGGTTTAGTTTAGGCTAGGGTTTATATTTATTTTGGGGGGCTTTTTTATTTTGATAGGGCTATTAGATTAGGTGTAATTAGTTTAAATATCTGATAATTTCTTTTTTTCTTTTTTGTAATTTAGTGGGGTTTTTTTTGGAATTTAGGTAATTGTATTTAATTTAGGTAATTTATTTAATTGTAGTGTAAGGTTAGGTGTTAGTGTAACTCAGGTTAGGTTTTATTTTACAGGTAAATTTGTATTTATTTTAGCTAGGTAGTTAGTAAATAATTATTTACTAACTATTCTACCTAGTTAAAATAAATACAAACTTGCCTGTAAAATAAAAATAAACCCTAAGTTAGCTACAATGTAACTATTAGTTATATTGTAACTAGCTTAGGGTTTATTTTACAGGTAAGTATTTAGTTTTAAATATGAATTATTAAGGTAATGATAGTAGGTTTTATTTAGATTTTTTTTAATTATATTAATGTTAGGGGGTGTTAGGGTTAGGGTTAGACTTTGGTTTAGGGGTTAATAAATTTAGTATAGTGGCGGTGACGTTGGGGGCGGAAGATTAGGGGTTATTAAATGTAGGTAGGTGGTGGCAATGTTAGGGGCGGTAGATTAGGGGTTAATAATATTTAACTATTGTTTGCGATGTGGGAGTGTGGCGGTTTAGGGGTTAATATGTTTATTATAGTGGCGGCGATGTCCGGAGCGGCAGATTAGGGGTTAATAAGTATAATGCAGGTGTTGGCGATGTCCGGAGCTGCAGATTAGTGGTTAATAAGTATAATGTAGGTGTTGGCGATGTCCGAAGTGTAAGATTAGGGGTGTTTAGACTCAGGGTTCATGTTAGGGTGTTAGGTTTAAACATAAAATTTGTTTCCCCATAGGAATCAATGGGGCTGCGTTACGGAGCTTTACGCTGCTTTTTTGCAGGTGTTAGACTTTTTTTCAGCCGGCTCGCCCCACTGATGTCTATGGGGAAATCGTGCACGAGCACGTACAACCAGCTCACCGCTGACTTAAGCAGCGCTGGTATTGGAGTGTGGTATGGAGCTCAATTTTGCTCTACGCTCACTTCTTGCCTGTTAACGCTGGGTTTATGAAAACCAGTAATACCAGCGCTGTAGGTAAGTGAGCGGTGACAATAATGTGGAAGTTTGCACCGCACCCCTCATAACGCAAGCTTGTAATCTAGCCGTATGTATCTCCATCAGGTTTTCATAGAAGTAACAAAAATGTATGTAAAATGTGTGACTTAGTGGAAGAAGGAGATACATTTATATCCACTACTACTAGTCAGGAGTATAAAATTATTTGTTTTAATTAATTATGCGACCACACATGTAATTTACCTTTTGACCTGTAGAGGATGTTTCAAACAATATGTGGGAAAAATGAAGAGACCCCTCAAAGACAAATATTTGGATCACGTAAGGTCTAGTGAGGATCCTGATTCTGAAACAACCATAGTGAAACATTTTAGGAGTTTCATAATTCTGATGTAAATTTACTAACTGTACAAGGCATTAATCATGTCCCCTATTGGAAAAGAGGAGGGGACAGAGAGAATAAATTGAACTTATGTGAAGTTTATTGGATCTTTACGTTATAGAGCAGTTTTCCATTAGGCTTAAATACTCAAACAGACTTAGATCTGTATGTATAATCTCTGAAAGTGTTTAAAACATGTCTGCATAGGAGTCCAGTCTTCATTCTTTTTTTGTGGATACTTTGCATCATTGTGGTACTGTACTGTGTTTTGTTATATGATTCATTATATGTTTTTAACTGGAGAAATAAATACGGAACTTTTACTTTTAAGGATCAGGCTGCCTGTGATTTGTAGTGCTTGGGTTTTTGGATTTGTGTCTACTTTGTTGCATCTTAGATGGTGATGCCATCTTCAACACTTACACAGAGCCGCTGACATCATCTTCACCCTCAGTATTGCCAGCAGCAAAATTAAAATGTGGGGTTAGGAGCGAGCACACTGCTTGTTGTTTGTTTGCTGAATATATCTTAACTATGGCACATGTAAAATAATCAGCTGATAGGTGAACTGATTATTTCACCTGTGCTCAAGTTAAGATATATTCTGTTTCAGTTTCTTAAGTTTTTTTGAGGGTATATCTCTGATTTCCTGACATACTATAGTTTTGAATGCCTCAATAGCATTCCCCTTGCTGCTTATGGGGTAAAAAGTAGATTTTGGTTTGAATTCCGTGTGTTTATACTCCGTGTGCTCCTTTGATCCAGATATTCTATATGTTACTGTGGTCCAAGCTGTTGGATAAGCATTTTCAGTTTCTCTGTGTGTGCTTTCTGTATTCATGTTCTCATCGTCTTTTGGTCTAGGGCTATCCTTGGCCTCAATGTTGTCTAATTCTCTGTTTAGTTTCTTGTTTTTTTTCGAAATAACATCACTTTTGATTTTAGTTACCTTTCTTATAAGATTCTCTTTCCTCTCTGTTATGTCTTTGGAATCAACTCCTGAATTTTCTAGATTAACTATAATTTCCTCATCCTCCCTAATCTCCTGATCTAAATCTATGCTCAGAGGCTCGAGCCTCCCTGTGTTCAATAATGAGTTTCACAAAGTGTATTTGCTATAGCTAAAGCTATTAGTTTCTCTAGGTCTCTAAAGATTAGTTGTATATCTATAGTTCCTTCCTCATCCGTTAAGTTAGTAGTGTTGTTGGCGGACACGTCTATACTATTGCCTATGCCTTGGCGTAGTGATGTTAGTAAGTCCATATTCTTTTTAAATGGACCAATAATTAATTAGTCAACCAGAATTGGGTTTGTAAGATGGTTAGGCTAGGGTGTCAAAGAAATATGAAATGTTTATAAACCTAGCGCCTGTGTGGATCCTATATGCTCCGGCTGTATTGACCTCTAGCTATCAACTGGGAATTCAAAGTAATAGTTAAGTATAGCTTCTCACTTCTGTGTGGGCTAGGATGTGAATTTTGGTTATTTATTTTATAAATAGATAGTCCATTCTTTTATCCTGTAATTGTCTATTCTTTCATCCTGTAATTTTACCTCTTTAGTTGTCGGTAACACATGTAAACAGTAGTGATTTGAACCCCTTGCCCCATCATTTTTCTTCTTCCAAATTTGTAATATATTGAAGCATATGAGGTGTTATACATTTAACACTCATGGACTATATAAAATTGGACATATAGGTGTACAGTTTTTTTGAGAAAAAATTTCTGGACAGCCTGTTAAACTACTTGACAGTCCTGCTGAATACTGAACACTTTGCAACACTGTTCACTCCTCTACAGTAAACGTTTTAACTGTATAAACATTTCAACAACTTTTTTTGTGACTTCTGACTAAAACAAGAAAATCGTAAAAATTAATAAAAAATAATTTTTGTACTACTGCACACATCTAATATATACATATGGGTATAATGCAGTTTGATTGATGATGAATTAAAAAAAATCATATAAATCTCAATAAAGTTGTCCCTAATAAATACCAGTAAATGGTTTCATTTGATCTATAGAACATAATATATTGATTATAGTGAAAGGTATCTTCACAAATTATCTGCACAACAAATTATTTTATTTAAACTGCTAATTATTTTATTTTTATTTTAACAAATTATTTTAGAGCATTTACTATTGCATTTTATAAAGGACTTGATGATGAATGTGTCTGCAATTTAATAGAGCTGGCTAGTAAAAATTTCAATAACCGGTACAACCAAAATGTTATATATTTACACACGGGCTGAGTTTAGGTGCTTTGTCAGGAATGCTAGATTAGCTGACAGTGCATTTTTCTCAAAGTTCACAGAATGTAAAGACACTGGCTGTTTGGTTAAACAAACTTTTAGATAAGTGATGTATAACATTAGGTTCAAAAACCGCTGTTCTATTTGCTATGAATATCAATGGTCTATTCTTGGAGTGAATAGTAATAGTAATATATATATATATATATTTTTTTTTAAGTAGTGAGGTGTTGTGGTGTTGTATGATTTGCTGTGTGTTAGAATTGGCTCTTGTAATGTTATCACATGTATTATATTTGTTATAGTTAAATGGGCATTTAAAAAGTATATATATATATATATATATATATATATATATATATATATATATATACTGTGTGTGTGTTATCTATATATTATTATTATTATTATTATTATTATTATTATTATTATTTGCTATTAAAATATCTAAGATTTAAAAATTAATAATGTGGTGTGGTGTTTGTGTTATCATCTTTAACAGAAAGGACATAAGTATTTGAAGAAAAAAAAAAGTACAACCCTTGTCTTGTTTTCTTTTCTTTTGTGGATTGCAGCTATTACTTTTAAACTTCTTGATTGTGTGCTAGAATTATTTAATAGTCAATTTTACAGACAGTTACTAGGAATAGAGTTGGGGAAATATTGTGCTCCTACCTTTGTGTGCCTCTATCATTAAATTTAAGCGTTTTAAGATTAAGATTTATTGATGATGTCTAAGTATTCTGGGAAGGGAGTGTAGAACAATTGTGTGACTTTATGTAGACACATCATGTGAAGGGAACCATTGAAATTTGCAATTCACATATTTCATTTACATTTTGAAGTTCACATACTCCTGGAACTCTGATGCAATCATTTTCTCAGATTTAAACATCCCCAAGGCCAATGGTACGTTAACCAGTGAAACATTCTGTAAGCCTACAGCAATGAGTAAATTGCCAGAGACTTGAATTGAATGTATTGCTTGAGACTAGCAGTCATAAACCAAATACTTTAATTAAAAAAACTGCTGGAATTGTGCTTCAATCAAGAACTTTAAAGCATTCAAGAAAATATTTAAAAGAAAAATGATATTCAAATAAAGTTTTTTTTGTAATTTAGTGTTTGTTTTTTTTGTAATTTAGTAATTTATAATAGTAGATTTAATTAATTTGAGTAGGGTTAGTTTTTTTTTTATATGTAATATAGTTAATTGAATTGGTAGTTTAATGTAATTTTAGTATAATAGTTGGGGTAGGTTAATTAATAGTTTAATATAGTTTAATTTAAAGGGACACTGTACCCAAATTTTTTCTTTTGTGATTCAGATTGAGCATGACATTTTAAGCATCTGTCTAATTTACTCCTTTTATCAATTTTTCTTCTTTCTCTTGGTATCTTTATTTGAAATGCAAGAATGTAAGTTTAGATGCCGGCCCATTTTTGTTGAACAACCTGGGTTGTCCTTGCTGATTGGTGGATAAATTCATTCACCAATAAAAAAGTTGCTGTCCAGAGTACTGAACCCAAAACAAGCTTAGATGCCTTCTTTTTCAAATAAAGATATCAAGAGAACGAAGAAAAATTGATAATAGGAGTAAGTTAGAAAGTTGCTGAAAATTGCATGCTCTTTCTGAATTACAAAAGAAAAAGTTTGGGTACAGTGTCCCTTTAATTCTACAGGTAAGTTTTAATTTATTATAAGATAGGGATGTTGTAATTTTAATGTAAAGTTAGCAGGTTGTTAGGTTTAGGGGTTAATAATTTAATTTAGTTTATGGTGATGCGGGGGGCTGGCGGTTTAGGGTTTAATAGGTTTAGTTAGTGGTAGTGATGTGGGAGGCCAGGGGTTTAGGGGTTAATACGTTTATTTAGTTGTGGCGGGGTCCGGGAGCGGTGGAATAGGGGTTAATATAATTATTTAGTTGCGGCGGGTCTGGTAGCGGTAGCATATCTGGATTCCAGCAAAGCATTTTACACTGTTCCACACAACAAACTAATTTACAAACTGTACTTCCTTAGTCTAGATAAAAAATTTGTGAAATGGGTAAAATGCTGGCTTAAAGGGACACTGAACCCAAAATTTTTCTTTTGTGATTCAGATAGAGCATGTAATTTTAAGCAACTTTCTAATTTACTCCTACTATCAAATTATCTTCATTCTCTTGGTATCTTTAGTTGAAAAGCAAGAATGTAAGTTTAGATGCCAGCCCATTTTTAATGTACAACCTGGGTTGTCCTTGCTGATTGGACAGCACCAATAAACAAGTGCTGTCCTAGGTTTTGAACCATCAATTGGCTGGCTCCTTAGCTTAGAAGCCTTCTTTTTCAAATAAAGATAGCAAGAGAACAAAGAAAAATTAGAATAAAAATAAGAGTAAATTAGAAAGTTGCTTAAAATTGCATGCTCTATCTGAATCACCAAAGAAAATAATTGGGTTCAGTGTCCCTTTAAGGACAGAAACGATTTTCTTAGTAAATTAAGTACATTCAGCAGAGGGGGCAGTTACTAGTGGTGTTCCTCAGGGGTCAATTCTGGGGCCTGCTTTGTTTAACATGTTTCAACAGTGATATCAACAAAGGGCTACAGGGTAAAGTATGTCTGTTTGCAGAGTAGATGTTACGGGACGACGACAAATGAGAAGTAATATTAAAAAAAATTGAGGATTAGCAAAATACTGGGATCTAAACTTTCATGATTCAGATAGGGCATGCAATTGTAAACAACTTTTCAATTTACTTTTATCATAACAATTTCTTTGTTCTTTTAGTATTCTTTGTTGAAAACTAAACCTAGGTAGGCTCATATGCTAATCGCTAAGCCCTTTAAGGCCACCTCTTATCTCAGGGCATTTTGACAGTTTTTCACTGTATAGATAGATATAGATAACATTATACTCACACAAATAGAGTCACCTACGAGTCAGCACTGATTGGCTAAAATACAAGTCTGTCAAAATAACTGAGATAAGGGTTCAGTCTGCTGAGGCTTAGATACAAGTTAATCACAGAAGTAAAAAGTATATTAATTTAATTTGTTGGATATGCAAAACTGGGGAATGGATAATAAAAGGAAGTATCTGTCTTTTCAAACAATAAAAATTCTGGAGTAGACTGGTTCTTTAACACTGCAAACTGAAACAAATATGCATTTAGGAAAGAAAAATGTGTTAATTACAGACGTAATGACACTTTACTGACTGTTACAAATGAGGAACGGGACTTAATAATTATTATTTTAGATTATTTCAAATTTAGTATACAATGTAGTATTGCAGCGAGTAAGGCCAGTAGAATGCTTAGTTGCATTATTAGAGGTATTTGCAGCAGAAATAGTAAGAATCTTATGCCACTTTACAGAATACTAGTTAGGCCTCATCTTGAGTATTTTGTCCAGATCTGGAGGCCATATATCCAGAAGGATATAAGCAAACTGGAATTTGTTGCAAAAGAAGGCTACATGACCTAAATATGTATAGCTTAGAGGAGATTTGTATGATGCTGACAGCTGATGGGTAAAATGACTGCTTAGTTGTGAAATATATACATGGTAAGATTAAGAGTGAAGTGTAAGTTAGAGCTTTAGTGGGGGTGCATTTGTGTGATGCCAAAGACCGTTCCCAGTCACCTATAGATTGCCCAGTGTTTTTATGGAAGAAAGCTGGCAACCCTAGGGGGTAGATTTATTATGCAGTAGATGCTGCTGTTACTCCGCGAGCCTTCCGGCTCGCCGGAATCATAAGTTAAGAAGCAGCGGTCGTAAGACTGCTGCTCCTTAACTCGTCTGCCACCTCTGAGGTGACGGACTACAATCATTCCGATCGGATACGATCGGGATGATTGACATCCCCTGCTAGCGGCTGATTGGCCACAAATATGCAGGGGGCGGCATTGCACAAGCATTTCATAAGAAATGCTTGTGCAATGATAAATGCCGACAGCGTATGCTGTCGGCATTTATCGATGTCAGGCAGACATGATTCGCTACAGCGGATCATGTCCGCCCAACATTTGAAAAATCTACCCCTAGGTTTGAAATGCACACCGTTTTTCTTAACCCCTTAGACTCTCTATCAAGGTTGAAAAACGCTTTGTGGATCTTTTTAATTCATAACATAGATGAATCCAATTATTATTTTATTATATACACAAGCACTTTTTAAAACATTTTTCTTGTAATAAATATCCTATTTCACATAATTACTCACGGATTACTGAACCAATATATTAAACCTATTAATAGTTTCTAAAGATTTTTTAAAAGATTTTTTCATTTTAATTACTGTCAACCAATTGATTTTTAATTTTATTGATATTTATTTTATTGCTGGTTCCTGGCAATAAGGTTAGTCTTGTCATTGACTCACTTGATGAGTTCAGCAAGCTCCCAATATTGCATTGCTGCTTATTTAACAAAGGGTACTAAAGGAATGATGTAAACGTGACAGTAGAATTAAAATTGTTTAAAATTGTATCTATCTGAGTCATGCAATGTAAAGTTTCATGTCCCCTTAAAAAAAATAAAAAATAAAGGATATAACAGCCAAACAAATTGGGCCAGATTACAAGTGGTGCGCTAATTTTATTTTTCCGCTTGTGCACTAAATATTCTCAAAGTAAAAAAATTAGCATGGACGCATTAGCGCTGGTATTACAAGTTAAAAGGAAAAAGATAGCGGGAGAGAGACGCACTAACTTCAGGACTTTAGATATCATAACCATGATAAATACCTCTCCCCTAAAATTCTATAAGAAGCGCTACAAAAAATCCTATTAGTTATCACTTGCTTGCTAACCCTACACCGACTCTAGGTCAACTGCACTAAATCTGAAGGTAAATTAGGATATTTTATATTTCTATTGTCTTTACATAGAAGAAAATGTTTTTTTTTTTTATACAAAAAAATATCCGAAAAGGATGCACCAACTAATTTAAAAAATAACAAGTATATGCTAACAAATCATTAGTATATATTCGTTATCCTTTGAAGAAACAGTCAGCACCAATTGGTCACTCACCTTTTCCAAAATAGTCACTCCGGATAATACTCCTGCATCTAGTAAGTTTTATGCCCAGACCGGAATATAACTTTTTTTTTTTTTTACTTTTATTGGCGCCATTGATACATTTAAAATTACCTCTTTACTCCTCCTATTGATTGCATCATCATTTGCCAGGGGTTGTGTATTCAAATTGTTTGCCAGTTGTGCATGATGAGTCTTGCTCGTGCACTGCATGTTGCGCATGCAAAGTGTGTATTAATTGAATCAGCGGGACTTTAAAATACGGATTACAGTTCAGTGCTTCGAAGTTCTGCTGATTCAATTAACACACTGTGAATGCACGACATATCATGCTCGAGTAAGACTCGTTGTGCACGACTCACTACCGATTCGAATATACAACCCCTAGCAAATAATAAAGCAATTGATAGGAGGGGTTAAGAGCTCAACAGTGTGCATGTGTCTTTAATACTCTATGGCAGCAGTGTTTTGCAACATTATTTTTAGCTTTGTTATACAGTGTTGCAAAACACTGCTGCCATAGAGTATTAAAGACACGTGCACACTCCTGCGCTCTTATGAGCCTACCTAATTTTACTCTTCAATAAAAGATACCATAGAGAAAAATCAAATTTGATAACAGAAGTAAATTGGAAAGTTGTTTTAAATTGCATGCTGTATCTGAATCACAAATTTTAAATTTTTACTTTTACTGTCCCTTTAAGTATATTTTAAAAAGTACAATATGAAATCAAATTAATTTATATGCTATACTGTTCTTTTTGCTAAATTTGTTTAAAATATGTTTCAAAATGCAATTTATTTTCTTTAACTTATCCTGTAAAAGTATTTTTTTTGTCTGAAATCCCAAACATTTTAACATATAATGAAGCCCCTAAATCTATAATTTTCCTAAAAATGAATGTCCTCTGTCTTGCTATTTTTAAACTTAGTATCATATATTTTACACATTCTGACACTGAAACTTATAGCTGACATATTTCTAACCAATTTAAATTCAGAATTCCAGCACAAGCATGAAATGTCTAAATGTTATATTTCCAGAACTGACCACAAGCCCCGGGTTATTTTATGCTACAAACAACACTATCAAAATTATATTGAAATTCTGTGCTTTTTTCTAGCCTTGTCCAAAGTTCAGTAGTAAATATTATTACTATAAATATCATATTTGTCTCAATATACCTTTATGACAAGGGTGATAAGATTTATATTTGAATATACTATTTCTAAGCTTGGAGATATAACAGCTCAAGAACTGCCAGTGATCGTTCACATTTCTGGGTTTCTGTCATACATAATCATGTCACCAGAAGGTTTGTCATTAAGTAGAACAGACCTGTCATTTTTTGTCACACAAAAATCATCTTTTCTGGTTTCTATCATGCAAGTGAATGGACTTGTGACATTTTATTATGAAGAGGGACCTTGATGTTCTGTCATACAGTTAAAGAATGGCTTTATATTCTGTCACGAAAAAGCGCCAAAATTCCATCAGCGTATTGGAATAAGACTGGGACTTTATGGTCAAATCTCTGTGAATGCAGAAGCCAAGCCACACCACCCGAAAACTTGTGTTAACTTTCCCAAAGACAAGTTATTGTACAGAAATATTGTACATATAAATGCTATCTTTCTATCTATCTATCTATCTATCTATCTATCTACCTATCTATCTACCTATCTATCTATCTATCTATCTATCTTCAATGTTTGTCTGTCCATGTCTCAATCTCATCTTGTGAGACTACATTTATTAGAAGAAATATCAATTTTTTTATACTATGCATTAAAAACAAAAAGATTGAAAAAAGTATAGGATTTAAAATGTAACACAGTCCAATATTAAGTATAAAAGATGCAAAACCCACAGTGTTAATTATAAAATCAATAACACTTTTACTTACAGAAAAATTAAAAAGAGGAAGAGGGTTCGGAAATTATTATTGCAGGAAAATCCAGCAATTCTCAAGTGTAATTCTTACATATTTATTTCCTCCATGGTCCATATAAGCAAACTAATTTGTTTTTCATATAGTATCATCAAAAATTACCTTAGAGCTTTGTATGCACCATTTAAGATAAGAATAAAGTACACCAAGAGATATATATTTCTACAATTTTCATGATTGAGGTGGTTCCCCATAAAAGTTTTATGGCTTTTCATTATTTTGTCTGATTTCTATGTAATTTAAATCTCAAAACTGTACTTTTCTACTGCCCTACAGTAAGACTGCGTTGTGTTCTGTAGATTACTTGTTATGTACAACAGCTTATTTATACTCGCCCCTCATTGGCCGTACCAAAGGATTAGTATATAAACAACATTCAAGAGAAATTTCAAGGGATATTTCACTGAGCTGCAATTTTGATAACCTTATGACAGTGTTAAACACAATGCAATGTTTTATATCAGATGCATATTTAAATAACTTTAATGTATCTATAAAGGGACAGTCAAGTCCAAAAAAAACTTTCATGATTCAAATAGGGCATGTAATTTTAAACAACTTTCCAATTTACTTTTATCACCAATTTTGCTTTGTTCTCTTGGTATTCTTAGTTGAAAGCTTAACCTAGGAGGTTCATATGCTAATTTCTTAGACCTTGAAGGCCAACTCTAATCTAAATGCATTTTGATAGTTTTTCACCACTAGAGGGCATTAGTTCACATGTTTCATATCGATAACATTGAGCTCATGCAAGTGAATTTACTATGGACACAGCTCTGATTGGCTAAAATGCAAGTCTGTCAAAAGAACTGAAATAAGGGGGCAGTCTGCTGAGGCTTAGCTGAGGCTTAGATACAAGGTAATTACAGAGGTAAAACGTGTATAATTATAACTGTGTTGGTTATGCAAAACTGGGGAATTGGTAATTAAGGAATTATCTATTTTTTAAAACAACAAAAACTCTGGTGTTGACTATCCCTTTAAAGTTGAATGTTGAATACAAAAAATACAGTTTTTCCATTGTTTCATTTGTGTTATTTTTCACTATTTAAAAATTTCAAATTTATCAAATAGAATTACGTCAAATTACGGGATGTTACTATTGATGTTGTCAGGATCATCTGTGTTTTAGTTATCTGAAGTAATTGTCCTGTTTGGAAATACACTCCTTGATTAACCTGCCCATATATAGCACTTACTTACTTATCCTATTGCTTGTTATTGTCCGTCTGCCGCCTCCTGGTAGCTTGCGGTATTATCCTGAGCCTAAGCTAGTTCCTTCTGCCTTCCTAAACAACCGTCTCAGCATCAACTGTAGAACCGGATCTACATCGGATCACTGCGCGTGACCTCACACGCCGACCACGGAGAAACAGAGCTCCAACCTTACCAGACCCTCTTCTACCGTGAAACACTCTCCAGTTTTGGATTTACTCTGAGCATTCTTAGGGGTTATCCCCCACAGGTACTATAGATCTATACTTGAAGGTTGCTTCCTCTCCGCTACGTTTGTGCACTGCTGCAATTCTAAGACCAATTTCTTTTTTTCCATTACTTGCTATTTTTTCACTTTTTGCATATTCACAACTTGTGAGAATCTTTAGTTTAACTATACAGCTGTATCATAACATATATCATTGCTCAAATTGTTTATCATATGTTAACTTTATACAATCACTACATATGGGATATACTCTGAGGGACTCTGCTACATAATTTCAGTGTATTAGACACATGGAGTAACTATAGTGTCCTCTCACTATCCTCCCAGATATCAAATCTCTGCAAATTGATTTATCTGTTGTTTGACACTATCACAGGTGATAGTTCATGCCATACATCAGAATCTCTACCTGCTACGTACCACCCAATTTTTCCTATAAAAATATATAACTAAAATCTCAGCAGCTGCGGTTCTTAACCTCATTGTATGATTTTATTCTCAACACCTAGCAAATCATACAGCACCTGACAGAATAACAAGCCCAAAAATGGACCCAGCTGAGATGACTGCCTGCATGCAAACCTTAAATCAAAAAGTTGACTTACTAACAGAGGGGCTGTCTACACTTAAGGCAGAAAATAGTGCCCTTAAAGCTTATATTAAGGAATATATAGAGCCTAAAATACATTCCTCAGAACCCCAAATCAGTCAGCCTGAGAAATTTTCTGGTGACAGGTCCCAATACAGGGATTTTAAAAATGCCTGTCTTTTGCTTTTTACACTTAAGCCCCAAACTTATCCAAATGACAGGTCACGAGTTTTGACTGTCATTTCCTATTTAAGAGGTGAACCCCGCACATGGGCCAATACTTTTTTTGAGTCTAACGACACTATATTAAATTCACTTGATGCCTTTCTAACAGCTATGGGTCAATTATATGAAGATCCTTTTAAGCAACAAACTGCTGAGATTTCATTCAACAACACAGTTAACACCACCACCAGAACGACACCGTTCTATGCCAATTATGGATTCCACCCTCGGTTCCATTTTCAACCTGATATACGTAGCAACTTCCCAGGAATATCTGAACTGACAGATGCTATCTCTTCTAACTTCACTACCATACAAACTGCGATACAAGAATCAAAGGAAACCCAAAAGAAGTTCTATGATAGGAAAAGAAGAAATCCTCCTCCTTATGCTACTGGAGATCTAGTCTGGTTATCCACCAGAAACCTGAAGCTTAACACCCCTTCGAAGAAATTCTCTCCTTTATATATCGGACCTTACCCTATAACTAGGGTTGTGAATGTGAATGCTGTTATACTTAAACTTCCAGATAACATGAAAGTACATCCTACATTTCATGTCTCCCTCCTAAAACCATATAAAGCCTTGAGGACCTTCCCATCTGATTCTGCTCCACAGGTCTCAATAGATCCAACCACAGAATACGAAGTTGATGCCATATTGGATTCTTGATTGTTCCGTGGTACCCTGCAGTATCTTATCAGTTGGAAGGGGTATTCATCGGAACATAACTCCTGGGAACCTGCTAGCAACATCTCAGCACGCCGGTTGATTTCAATATTTCATCATAGAAACCCAGACCGTCCGCACCCTTGAGCACCGGAGTGGCTCCTTGGAGGGGGTGTACTGTCAGGATCATCTGTGTTTTAGTTATCTGAAGTAATTGTCCTGTTTGGAAATACACTCCTTGATTAACCTGCCTATATATAGCACTTACTTACTTATCCTATTGCTTGTTATTGTCCGTCTGCCGCCTCCTGGTAGCTTGCGGTATTATCCTGAGCCTAAGCTAGTTCCTTCTGCCTTCCTAAACAACCGTCTCAGCATCAACTGTAGAACCGGATCTACATCGGATCACTGCGCGTGACGTCACACGCCGACCACGGAGAAACAGAGCTCCAACCTTACCGGACCCTCTTCTACCGTGAAACACTCTCCAGTTTTGGATTTACTCTGAGCATTCTTAGGGGTTATCCCCCACAGGTACTATAGATCTATACTTGAAGGTTGCTTCCTCTCCGCTACGTTTGTGCACTGCTGCAATTCTAAGACCAATTTCTTTTTTTCCATTACTTGCTATTTTTTCACTTTTTGCATATTCACAACTTGTGAGAATCTTTAGTTTAACTATACAGCTGTATCATAACATATATCATTGCTCAAATTGTTTATCATATGTTAACTTTATACAATCACTACATATGGGATATACTCTGAGGGACTCTGCTACATAATTTCAGTGTATTAGACACATGGAGTAACTATAGTGTCCTCTCACTATTCTCCCAGATATCAAATCTCTGCAAATTGATTTATCTGTTGTTTGACACTATCACAGGTGATAGTTCATGTCATACATCAGAATCTCTACCTGCTACATACCACCCAATTTTTCCTATAAAAATATATAACTAAAATCTCAGCAGCTGCGGTTCTTAACCTCATTGTATGATTTTATTCTCAACACCTAGCAAATCATACAGCACCTGACAGATGTTTTCAATGTTTATGCACAAAGAAATTTATAGGAAACAGCAATGGATACAACACTTGTTCAGAATAACTCAGCTTTGTCTAAACTGGACTAACGGGTAGATTTAACAAGTGCTGTAGCGAATCGTGTCTGCCCGACATCGCTAAATGCTGACAGCATAGGTTGTTGGCATTTAACATTGCACAAGCATTAATGTCCTGCTAGGGGCTATAACACCTTTCTGCCCCTGAGCAAAATACCTGTAGTGATTGGTGGCTACTTGTGTATGCTGCTCATGATTTGCTCACTGGCCTGCTCAGGAACAGCAATGCTAGATGTTTATAACCTCTTTGTGAGGATTGAATTTATATTTTTCAATGGACAGTACTAGAGATAAAATACTTTAATGGTGTACATACACATTCTCTCCTTAGAATGTTCCTTTAATTTTTTTAATTTTTAATTATGAGAACTCATGCTAAAATGTTATGACCCAAAAATGGGTCTTTTCAAAATGGATATGTGCATTTTAATTTGGCTGTGATGTCCCTTTAACTAAAGAGTCACAATGTAAATTATGTTAAGCTAAACTACACTGGAAGGTTGCTTCTTGCTAAAGAGAACAAAAAGTCCTAGCAACCACTGCCTGTATTTATCATTGCAGTACCACATGATTGTGTAGCTCCACCCCCTGTTCTTATTCAACCAATTGGTTGCACATCCGCAAGTGACATATTTGAGCTATTTCTGTTCACACTTGGTAGCGCAAGATTAAGAACGGCAAGTAGCATTTTTGCAACCTTGCGGTCTCAATTTAAGGCCCCTCAGGAGAATGAAATCACAGATTCGTATTTCCCATAGACATCAATAGAGCCTCATTTTAATTTTTTTTTTTTATTTTATATATTTTTATTAATTTCCAACATATTTATATGTACAATGAAAAAGGAAAAGCCAATAACAACAAAAAGATTACACAACAATAATAAACCATTGCCAGACATAAAATATCCATATAATATCAAGTGATCATTATGTGTCTAGTTTGCTACTAGATAAAAATAAAAAAGAAAAAGGTTTTTCTCAATTAATATTTCCTATTCTTTGTAATTTTCTGTTGGAAATTTTTTTTTTTTTTTCTTTTTCCTCTTTTTTCCTCCTTTCTTTCCTTCTTTCCCCTTTCCTCCTTCCCCCTTTCCTCTCCTTTTCTCTTTCTTCCTTCTCCTCTCTTTCCCTTTCCTTACTCCTCCCCTTTTTCTTACCTTCCTTTCCCTTCTTCTTACCTTCCTTCTCCTTCTCCTCTCCCTTACTCCTCTTCTTCTTCGCCCTTCCCCTTTCTGCTTCCACTTTTATTGTTATTATTTTTTCCTTGCTTGTGTGTCTTCTTCTCCGTGAGAGGGAGGAGGAACCAAGGTTTAGTGTGATGTTGTGATATTGTGATATTGTGATAGTGTGGTGGGGGGGGGGGGGAATATATAAATAATAAAAAAATAAAAAATTTTTTTTTTGTAAGTTTCTTATTTTCTCTTACTTTTCCTCGTTCTTCCAGATGCTACCATATCCCTAGCAACACCAACTCTGTGTTTCTAAACGGATAAATTAAATATTCAATTTCGTTTGGGGGAAAAGATTTGATAAATATTGACCATTATCTAAAGAATTGTGTTACGCTATTTTCGTTATTTAGGTCCGCATCCATCTGCTCAAGGATACACTGTTTTTTAAGACAGTTTTTGACTTCTTGTAAACTGGGGGGAGTCCTGTTCTTCCACTTTTTAAGGATTAAATATCTTACTGCTAGGATAACTAAATTTACAATCTTGGTGTTTTTGAGCCGCTCCTGCGGGTCTTTCCAGAGATATATTATGTGTGATGGTGATAGAGTCGGAGGAGAGGCTCCTATTGCCCCCAGCCAATATTGTATTTTTAACCAAAATTGTCGAATAATTGGGCATTCCCACATCATATGTATCAAATTTGCCAGAGGTAAAGAACATCTAGGACACCTCGTGAAATCAGGGCTTCCACATTTAAAACCCTTTTCGGGGGTAAAGAAAGTCATCAATAGCAATTTTACATGAGTCTCTCTCCATGTAGATGAAAGAGTTACTTTTGCGACCTCAGATATAGAGAATTGGATTGTTCCAATGTCTCCGCGGTTTTGCGGGAGTGCTGTTGCCCATTTATTGGATATATTTTCTAGATTTAGATTTCCTTTTAGTGATATTAGTTCTAAATAGCTAGAAGAGGTAGACATGATACCAGTTTTAGCTAATATTAGCCATTTTTCTATAGCCCCAAGTGTCCAGTTCCATCCCAATGTGTGTACTAAACTTAGGGCAAAGTGCCTTGCCTGTAGGTAAGCAAAAAACTCGTTGTGTGGGATGTTAAATTCCTCCCTTAGAGAACCAAAAGTTTTTATACATTTCCTATCGAAGTCCAATATCTGAAAAATTTTATTGAGACCCTGGGCTGCCCATCTTTGAAAGAGAGGTGACTGGACTCCGGCTTGGAATTGTGGGTTCCCTGTTAGTGGCATGAGTTTAGACACTTTATATTCTATATTTAACATTTTAAACACTTTCCACCATGCCTTGAGTGGGTTAAGCATAGAGCTCATTTTTTTCACCTCTTTAGGTACAGAGCTGGGGATACAATGGATAATTGCCACTGGATCATATGGGAGTATTGCGTTCCTCTCAAGTTCATTATCAGTCACATAGTTTCTCTGTGAAAGCCAATCCAGAATCAGACGAATCTGATATGCGTAATTATACACCTTGATATCGGGAAGAGCTAATCCCGCGTCCTTTCTGGGAAGGGATAATTTAGATAAGTATATTTTGTAGGATATATAATATTTTAGGGAGGCTTATCATTTTAAAGAGAGCAATGCGGCCTGACAGTGAAAGCGGAAGGGTTTGCCAATTTTTCAAATTATCTTTAATTTTATTCAGAATTGGAGGGATGTTAAGATTATACCATTCTTTTGGGTTGGATGAGATTGTGATACCCAGATATCTGAAAGAATTGGTCACTACTCTAAAAGGAATATTTAATAGGGAATCTTTAGTTTGTTTAATCCATAATAGTTCGGTTTTTAAAGTATTTACCCTATAGCCCGAAAATGAGCCAAATTTCTCGATAATAGAGACTAATTTAGGAATGTTCGTAGAGGTATTTGAGATATATATTAAAATGTCGTCTGCATAAAGTGCAATTCTCATTTCTTTCTTGCCAACTTTGATTCCATTAAGATGTTGTCTAATAAATATGGCTAATGGCTCAATAGAGATATTAAAGAGCAGTGGAGAGAGAGGGCACCCCTGGCGAGTTCCTCTTTTGAGAAAGATATCTGAGGAAATTAGTCCATTGACTAATAATTTAGTGGAAGCTTTTTTATATAAATTATGGACAATATTGAGAAAGTTTCCATAGAAACCAAATTGTTGAAGAGAATATAATAGGTGGTCGAAATGGACTGAATCGAAAGCTTTCTCTGCGTCAATAGATATAATTGCAGAGTCAGGGGTGCTCCTCTCCTCATCCCGCTCCATCTCTTCTTTGGCTATGTGATAATCTATGGTAAGAAAAAGTTCCCTGATCTTGGCTGATGAGTTTCGCTTAAACATAAACCCTGCCTGGTCTTTATGGATGATTTTGGGAAGCAGTATTTGTAGCCTTGAGGCTAAAATAGATGTCATTATTTTATAATCTACATTTAGCAACGCTATAGGCCTATAAGATTCTTTCTTATCTAACTCCTTACCTGGTTTAGGTATTAAGGTGGTATATGAGGCCGTAAAACTCGGTGGTGGGGTGTTATTCTTTATATAGATATCATTATATGGAGAAGATAGATATGGCAATAACGTTGGGGAAAGCATTTTGTAAAATTCATTAGGGAGCCCGTCCGGGCCTGGGGCTTTATTAGAAGCGAGGTCTTGAATTGCCCTAGATATTTCATTTTCCGATATAGGGGAATTAAGCGGGTCGATCAGATCTGAGGGCAGGGTTTCGAATGAGATTCTTCCCCAGAATTTTTCTTGTTCAATGGAATTCGAAAGCTTTAGAGAATATAAGTCTTGATAATAGTCAGTGAAATGTTGTAAAAGTTCATCTGGTGTTGTTATGATTCTACCTTCTTTCTTTAATGATTCAATAATTGGGGATTGTTTCTCTCTTTTTACTAGGTTAGCAAGGAGTTTTCCTGTTTTACTGCCGTATCTGTATAATCTGGATTGGAATTTTAGATCTTTCTGGGTTGTCTTATATAATAAAAAGGAATCTCTCACTTTCAATGCTTGTGTATATCGTGCCCAATTTTCATTTGTTTTTTTCTAGCAGATAAGAGTTATATGAATTAGATATGGATTTCAGCATTTCTTTTTCCCTTATTTTGAACTGCTTTGTTCTGCTTATACTATAGGCTAAGATCTCTCCCCTTAGTACTGCTTTTGCAGTTTCCCAGAAGATAATAGGACGATTTATGTATTCTTTATTAAAAGAGATATATTCTTGAAATTTGATGTTAAGCCAATTCTTAAATTTAAGATCTGCTGCTAAATAATTTGGGAAAAAAAATCTGGAATGTTTTGGAATGTTATTAGTGGGATAGAATTCTAGTGAGATTGGAGCGTGATCTGAGATGCTAATAGGAAGAATTTCTGCAGTTGGTCTTAATTTACATAGTCTTTCATCTATAAGGAATAAATCAATCCTTGAGAGCGACTTATGAGCTTTAGATAAACAAGTGAAGTTTCTGGAGTCTGGATTCTGTGTTCTCCATATATCCCTAACCCTGAGGTTCTGGGAAAGCTTTATAAACATTTTAGATTCTAGATTGTCCCTTTTGGTTTTGAGGGAGGGGTTTTTATATCTTAATCTATCTAGAGGGTATTGGGGTGACATGTTAAAGTCACCTCCTATTATTAAAAATCCCTCTGCATAATTCAATATATTAATTTGGAGAGTATCCCAAAAGGAGGAGCTGAAGACATTGGGAGCATAGATATTGCATAATGTGTATAGTGTTGTATCTATTTTGATTTTTGCCATCAGGAACCTCCCCTCCGAGTCTGCTTTTATATGATTAATCTGGTATTTTAATTTTTTCCCCAGCAATATTGCCACTCCTCCCTTTCGTTGACTGCTAGGTGAGGCAAGGACTTCTTTAACCCAGGAACTTTTTAATTTGGAAACTTCTTCTGTTTTTAAATGAGTTTCCTGTATAAAGGCGATATCTGTGTGTATTTTTCTTAATTGAGTGATAATAGTTTTACGTTTTATAGGTGATGTTAAACCCCCAATGTTCCAGGAAGCCACCTTAAAACCCTTTATTGTCTCAATCATTTAACAAAATGATTGATAGTGTGTAAGAGAAAAAAAAAAAAAAAAAAAAAAAAAAAAGAAGGGTAAAAGATAAAAATTCTTAAGTTTCCCCCCCTGTGTGGAATTGGTAACATAGTTCAGAATTTTTGGCCTTATCGGGGCCTTTCTAAAATATTTTGTGAAACTAACCATAATCTGGAACCTTGTTTAATTGTTTAGTTTGTGTAAGTTTAAATAAGCATTTACGTTAAAGCTCTATCTTGTTCTGTCGTAGGCTGCTGATTAATAAATCTCTCTGCTTCTCTTGTTGAATCAAAAAAGTGTGTCTCATTATTAACTGTTATTCTCAGTCTTGCTGGATATGTAATAGTAGCACGGTGTCCCTGATTTATCAGCTTAGTGCATAGTGGGGCCAGTTCCCTTCTCTTTATAGAGGTCTCTGATGAGAAATCCTGGAATAACATAATTTTAACGCCCCCCAAGATTATGGGCTGATTCTTTTTAAAATATTGTAATATTAATGCCTCATTTTAATTTTAATAATCTAACAGTGACAGCTCATGCAACCCTGAAGGCAGATACACATTAATAAATATGTATATGTGTATATATATATATATATATATATATATATACACACACACTAGTCCTAAAATCCCCATCCACTTGGATCCCCTCTCATTCCCTCCTTCTTCTTCCCTTCCGCTCTCAACTTTTTTTTTTTTTTGTAGCAGTGGTCCCACCCACTATTCCCCCCCCCGCTCCCACCCTCCCCCTCGTGCCCCCCCCCCGCTTCCGCCCACCTGCTCGTGCCCCCCGTTCACATCCACCCCCTGCTCTCCCCCCCCTCTCTCCTGTCTGATCCTTACTGACTGATGCATCAGACAAACATACCTGGCCTTTTATAATATAGGATATATATATATATATATATATATATTTATATATATATATATATACACACACACACACACACATACATACCCATATAAATACATAAATATATATGTGTAAATTAATATACATATATATTTGAAGAGATTTCTGTGTTAAAAAAAATGTGTCACATAGAATCCCTTTGTTTTTCTCTTCACTTTGGACCCTTATAACTTATCCTTGTAATATTTTTATAAAACTATTTTTATCAACAAGTGATAATATAAGTATTACTGTATATTTTAGTCTAATCTTTAAGATGTTTTGTGCAACGTTTAAGTTTGCAGTGTTTACCAATGCACAAAATATGATTGTGACCTTTTGGCCGCATTTTTTTTACCCACTTATAATATAAGTGCTTTTCATGTGCTCCCAAAGGGGCACATTTTCACCGCAACGCGAGCGCACAGGAGCATTGCACTCCAACTGTAATCTAGTCCTGTGTGTATAAAGGTTGTCAATCAGCCCAGGATGATTTAACGCTGACTCCTCAGATCTGCTTCTTAACATTCTGAAGTAGACACGCTTAAGCAAACCTACACTACAGGGGTCCAAAGATACTTCCACAGCTTCATAAATGGAACCCTCTGTGTCATGATATGATGTTGTTTACAAAGCACAGTAGATTGACTGTATATCATTAATAAGTTCTATATAACACAAGTCTGCATTCTTACAATATTGTTTGTTGCAAGCAAATATATTAACAAAATTATTGTCCTATTGAACATAGCCCTGTAGTGGCCATGCAAAGTATTTCTATTTTTTTTTTTTTTTTTTTAAATGAATGCACGTTTAGCAAATTGTTCTCACAATTTCTTTAAATGGAAATGAAACACACAATTTTTCTTTCATGATTCAGATAGAGAATACAATTTAAAAAAGAGTTTCCAATTTACTTCTATTATTATATTTTCATTGTTCTTTTGTTATTCTTTTTTGAAAAGATATCTAAATAAGTAGCGTGCGTAACATGTCTGGGGCACTGAATGACAGGAAATAGTGCTGCCCTCTAGTGTTCTTGCTAATGTATAACATTGTTATTAAACTGCTGCCATCTAGTGCTCTTGCTAATGTATAACATTGTTATAAAACTGCTGCCATCTAGTGCTCTTGCTTATGTATAACATTGTTATAAAACTGCTGCCATCTAGTGCTCTTCCTAATGTATAACATTGTTATAAAACTGCTGCCATCTAGTGCTCTTGCTAATGTATAACATTGTTATAAAACTGCTGCCATCTAGTGCTCTTGCTAATGTATAACATTGTTATAAAACTGCTGCCATCTAGTGCTCTTGCTAATGTATAACATTGTTATAAAACTGCTGCCATCTAGTGCTCTTGCTAATGCATAACATTGTTATAAAACTGCTGCCATATAGTGCTCTTGCTAATGCATAACATTGTTATAAAACTGCTGCCATCTAGTGCTCTTGCTAATGTATAACATTGTTATAAAACTGCTGTCATGTAGTGTTCTTGCTAATGTATAACATTGTTATAAAACTGCTGCCATCTAGTGCTCTTGCTAATGTATAACATTGTTATAAAACTGCTGCCATCTAGTGCTCTTGCTATTGTATAACATTGTTATAAAACTGCTGCCCTCTAGTGCTCTTGCTAATGTATAACATTGTTATAAAACTGCAGCCATCTTGTGCTCTTGCTAATGTATAACATTGTTATAAATCTGCTGCCATCTAGTGCTCTTGCTAATGTATAACATTGTTATAAAACTGCTGCCATCTAGTGCTCTTGCTAATGTATAACATTGTTATAAAACTGCTGCCATCTAGTGCTCTTGCTAATGCATAACATTGTTATAAAACTGCTGCCATCTAGTGCTCTTGCTAATGTATAACATTGTTATAAAACTGCTGCCATCTAGTGCTCTTGCTAATGTATAACATTGTTATAAAACTGCTGCCATCTAGTGCTCTTCCTAATGTATAACATTGTTATAAAACTGCTGCCATCTAGTGCTCTTCCTAATGTATAACATTGTTATAAAACTGCTGCCATCTAGTGCTCTTGCTAATGTATAACATTGTTATAAAACTGCTGCCATCTAGTGCTCTTGGTAATGTATAACATTGTTATAAAACTGCTGCCATCTAGTGCTCTTGCTAATGTATAACATTGTTATAAAACTGCTGCCATCTAGTGCTCTTGCTAATGTATAACATTGTTGCAAAACTGCTGCTATATAGTGCTGCAGACACGTGCACACTCCTAAACTTACCTTCCTGGTTTTCAACAAAGGATAACAAGAAATCAAAGAAAATTTGATATTAATTTGAAATAAAATGGAAAGCTGTTTAAAATTGTATGTTCTATCTGAATCATAAAAGAAAAAAAATGGGGTTGTATGTCCCTTTAATTATAAGAATGATTAAAGTGATGGTAAACTCTCCCCTTTTGAAAATCAGAACCGGAATGTGATATTTTAGATGGAGTTTAATTCATCAGTTGTAATGAAGATGCGCTATAATTTCATTTTTAATATAGATGTAAACTTCAAATACCCCACACTCTGCCGTCCGCTTTAGAAATCAATTTTTCTGTGAGCTAATGGCTTGAACTGCTCTTTAATCATCCACCTACTTCTCTTTGTCGTCTCTGCCATATTACTCCTCTTCCTCACTTGTTCCTCATCTTGCCCCCCTCTTTGCACATTCCTGCACTGAATACTGCTCTCTGTAATGCTCGTGGGATACTCCTCTATCAGACCGAACTCGGCCAGTAGTCTTGTTAACCTGGCGTCGAGCCGGAATGATAGGGAATATCCCAGAGCAGAGAAGGTTTGCAAGATGAGATAAGAGGCACTAACCAGAGGAAGGACAGTCCTTGGTGGCAACAGACAGGAAACCAAAAAAGGTAGTTCAGGAGTAAACCACTAGGATGATCAGGCAGGCATCGGCAACAGTAAGGCAGTCCAGAGGTAAACCACTAGGATGGTCAGGCAGGCAGGCAGGGTTTGGCAACAGTAAATCAATCCAGCAGTTAAGGGTTAAATAAGCAGAGTGGTCAGACAGGCAAGGTTCAGCAACAATATAACAGTCCAGCATACAAATAAGCACAACCCAGCAGAATAGAAAGTAACACCTATACTTGGGCAGTGATAGGTATGACTGAGTTACTTACATAGGCGCAGGATTCACGCCACAGGAGATCATAACCATCTTCTGAGGGAGAAAGCGTAGGTCACCGCCGCACATACAGAGGAGCTGACTCCTCCTTAGGCAACAAGCATACATTCTTCTAATGCCCCATATTACAAATAAGTATAATTCATTTTGTTCTACTCTTCATGGTATGGTAAATATGTATTTTATATTGCAGGACCCCTTTTATACCCACAGCTGTAACTTCCTCAATTAATGTCATTTTTGTTATGTTATACTTTATATTCTAAACTATATAAACTATAGTCTGTATCATTGTTCAGAGCAGATGGAATTTTATAAATGCCAAAGTGGCTAGAAGAGACTAAATTATGATTTGAGTCATATCTGCACCATGTATTAATGAAGGGTAATGTACTTTTATAGTGTTTTTTAAGCCTTGTCTTGCCTAGGGGACATACTTTGTGTTCCAGGAAAGTAAGTTTATTGAGAAGGGGCTTTACTTGGTAGTTTGGTACATTGCTGCTCAATTATATGAGAGGATCTATAGAGTACATTGTGGGACATTAAAGGAGCTGTGGGTTGTTTTTGGACTATTCAATGAGAAGCCCCATAATGATTTTACATTGGGATTTTATTTTATTTATTTATTTTTAAGGTGGAATATGTGGATGTAGATGAAAAACTCTTTTTTTTATATAAGACAGTGCTTTTGGTTATATACCACTTGCTCAAATTACTATAGAACTCTACCATAGGTTTGATGAAGCTCCCCCGCCAGGTTTTTATAGAACATTACTTCACACGCTGTTGCACCATGGGGACAACACATGCACCCTCTTGAACCTACTTAACTATCCTTATGGAAAGGGGCCACATTTTAACCAAGGAGATCAAAATAATTTGATAGTAGAACTAAAAGAAAGCTGTTTTTTTTTTAATTGTTCACTTTATCTAAATCATGAATGTTTAAATTTTGACTTCCATGTTCCTTTAAACTGAAAGCAGTGTCTGAAACCAACTTCTTAGAAATGGTATTTCCCTTTCCCAAATGTTTCAGTCAAAACAATTTTCTATCATTCATTTCAGTTCCAACTATCAGGGCAGACAAGATTAGTAATATTTGACAAACATCTTTGAATGTTTACTGTACATTCAATTTATTTATTTATTTTAATTTCTTTTTATTAAAGAAACACAGGTACAAAGAACTATGCATGTGCACGTACAAAGTAGAGTTATAACAGTATTACAATTCACAGACTGAGCATCTGTACATTGTTTCTGATTTAAACTAAAGAAGAATAAAAGAGAGAATCTGGCAGTTTCTACTCACAATACAAATATCGTGTGTGTGGACTGTACAGGTTTGAGTATGTGTCATTTGTATTATTTAAAATTAATCTATATATTAAGAGAAAATTCAAGGTTAATCAAGCACCATCTTGTGTTGGACCTGTGATTCTTAGTTTTATAACAATAATGTACAATAATAACGCACAAAAATAGCTAAATTTAGCAAATTGGGGCATCTTATCGTATTGCCCTATGAATGTACACCCAGGGTAAGTTCTAAATAGGATAAGATGGGGCTTAACTAAGTAAACTGTTAAGCCAATAAAGGTGATATGCCCTGCCACATCTAAAGAGTATATAGGAAGTAATGACATGGAGACTGCGCTAGGATCGATCAAAACTTAAACGGCTAGATTTGGAGTTTTGTCGGTAACGACCCGAAAAACTAACGCCGGCTTTTTTCTGGCCGCACCATAAAAATAACTCTGGTATTGAGAGTCCACAGAATGGCTGCGTTAGGCTCCAAAAAAGGAGCGTAGAGCATTTTTAACGCAGCTTCAACTCTCAATACCAGAGTTGCTTACGCAAGCGGCCAGCCTCAAAAACGTGCTCGTGCACGATTCCCCCATAGGAAACAATGGGGCTGTTTGAGCTGAAAAAAAACCTAACACCTGCAAAAAAGCCGCGTTCAGCTCTTAACGCAGCCCCATTGTTTCCTATGCGGTAACCCTTCCTACGTCTGCACTTAACACTTTAACATGTACCCCGAGTCTAAACACCCCTAACCTTACACTTATTAACCCCTAATCTGCCGCCCCCGCTATCGCTGACACCTGCATTTTATTTTTAACCCCTAATCTACCGCTCCGTAAACCGTCGCTACTTACATTATCCCTATGTACCCCTAATCTGCTGCCCCTAACACCGCCGACCCCTATATTATATTTATTAACCCCTAATCTGCCCCCCTCAACGTCGCCTCCACCTGCCTACACTTATTAACCCCTAATCTGCCGAGCGGACCGCACCGCTATTATAATAAAGTTATTAACCCCTAATCCGCCTCACTAACCCTATAATAAATAGTATTAACCCCTAATCTGCCCTCCCTAACATCGCCGACACATAACTTCAATTATTAACCCCTAATCTGCCGACTGGAGCTCACCGCTATTCTAATAAATGGATTAACCCCTAAAGCTAAGTCTAACCCTAACACTAACACCCCCCTAAATTAAATATAATTTTAATCTAACGAAATTAATTAACTCTTATTAAATAAATTATTCCTATTTAAACCTAAATACTTACCTGTAAAATAAACCCTAATATAGCTACAATATAAATTATAATTATATTATAGCTATTTTAGGATTAATATTTATTTTACAGGCAACTTTGTAATTAGTTTAACCAGGTACAATAGCTTTAAATAGTTAAGAACTATTTAATAGCTAAAATAGTTAAAATAATTACAAAATTACCTGTAAAATAAATCCTAACCTAAGTTACAATTAAACCTAACACTATACTATCATTAAATTAATTATTTGGTAGTAGTAATAGATAAAGGGGAATCAATTGATGTGATATACTTAGATTTTGCAAAGGCATTTGATACAGTGCCACATGAGAGATTAATGCACAAAATTAAGGGACTGGGAATAGCTGAAAATGTTAGCTCATGGATAAATAACTGGATAAAAGATAGGGAGCAACGAGTAGCAGTAAATGGATCATACTCAGATTGGACAAAGGTAATCAGTGGCGTCCCCCAGGGATCAGTACTGGGCCCTGTTCTTTTTAATATTTTTATAAATGACTTGGAGCAAGGATTAAATAGCGACATCTCTATTTTTGCAGATGATACTAAGTTAAGTAAGGTCATTAGGTCAGAGCAGGATGAACTCTCTTTGCAAAGGGATTTGCTAAAATTAGAACTATGGGCAAGTGAATGGAAAATGAGATTTAATACGGAAAAATGTAAGGTTCTACATTTTGGAAGTAAAAATAAGAAGGCTATTTATTTTTTAAATGGGACAAGACTTAGCCAAACACAGGAGGAAAGGGATTTGGGAGTAGTAATAGATAACAAGCTAAAGATGAGTGCACAATGCAGGGCAGCGGCTTCAAAGGCTAATAAGATACTAGCATGTATTAAAAGAGGCATTGATTCAAGGGAGGAAAGCATAATTCTGTCATTATATAAAGCCCTGGTAAGACCTCACCTTGAGTTTGGAGTGCAGTTCTGGGGACCGATTGCTAAAAAAGATTTTGCAGAACTAGAAAAAGTTCAGAGAAGGGCCACAAAGCTAATAAGGGGATTGGAGAAATTAACCTATGAGGAGAGGCTAGCCAAACTGGGTCTGTTCTCTTTAGAAAAAAGGCGCTTGAGAGGTGACATGATTACTTTATATAAATATATTCAAGGCCCATATACAGAGATGGCAGAAGCTCTTTTTATTCCAAGAAAATTGGTTCTGACAAGAGGTCATAATTTAAGGTCGGAGGAAAGGAGATTTAATCTCCTGCAACGGAAACGTTTTTTCACTGTAAGAGCAATAAAATTGTGGAACTCATTACCAAAGGAGGTAGTGAATGCCAATACCATAGATACATTTAAAAATAGTCTGGATAAATTTCTGTATATAAACAAAATTCATGGATATGATTGCTAGTATTAAATGGGTCACATTTTAATGGGGTTATTTAAGCTTAACTGGAGCTTTTTGTAAGTATTTTAGATTTGTATAGGTTGAACTCGATGGACTTCAGTCTTTTTTCAACCTTATCTACTATGTTACTATGTATGTATGTAAATAAAATACCTACAATTACCTACAATTAAACCTAACACTACACTATCAATAAATTAATTAAATACAATATCTACAAATAACTACAATGAAATAAACTAACTAAAGTACAAAAAATAAAAAAGAACTAAGTTACAAAAAATAAAAAAATATCTACAAACATAAGAAAAATATTACAACAATTTTAAACTAATTACACCTACTCTAAGCCCCCTAATAAAACAACAAAGCCCCCCAAAATAAAAAATGCCCTACCCTATTCGAAATTAATAAAGTTAAAAGCTCTTTTACCTTACCAGCCCTGAACAGAGTTCAGCTCTTTTGCCTGTAAAAAAAAAACATACAATACCCCCCCCAACATTACAACCCACCACCCACATACCCCTAATCTAACCCAAACCCCCCTTAAATAAACCTAACACTAAGCCCCTGAAGATCTTCCTACCTTGTCTTCACCTCACCGGGTATCACCGATCCATCCTGGCTCCAAAATCTTCATCCAACCCAAGCGGGGGTTGGCGATCCATCATCCGGTGGCTGAAGAGGTCCAGAAGAGGCTCCAAAGTCTTCATCCTATCCGGGAAGAAGAGGCGATCCAGACCGGCAACCATCTTGATCCAAGCGGCATCTTCTATCTTCTATCTTCTTCCGGCGACGTCCAACTGAAGAATGACGGTTCCTTTAAGGGACGTCATCCAAGATGGCGTCCCTCGAATTCCGATTGGCTGATAGGATTCTATCAGCCAATCGGAATTAAGGTAGGAATATTCTGATTGGCTGATGGAATCAGCCAATCAGAATCAAGTTCAATCCGATTGGCTGATCCAATCAGCCAATCAGATTGAGCTCGCATTCTATTGGCTGTTCCGATCAGCCAATAGAATGCGAGCTCAATCTGATTGGCTGATTGGATCAGCCAATCGGATTGAACTTGATTCTGATTGGCTGATTCCATCAGCCAATCAGAATATTCCTACCTTAATTCCGATTGGCTGATAGAATCCTATCAGCCAATCGGAATTCGAGGGACGCCATCTTGGATGACGTCCCTTAAAGGAACCGTCATTCTTCAGTTGGACGTCGCCGGAAGAAGATGGGTCCGCGGTGGAGGTCTTCAGGATGGAGCCGGTCGTCATCGGATGAAGATAGAAGATGCCGCTTGGATCAAGATGGTTGCCGGTCCGGATCGCCTCTTCTTCCCGGATAGGATGAAGACTTTGGAGCCTCTTCTGGACCTCTTCAGCCACCGGATGATGGATCGCCAACCCCCGCTTGGGTTGGATGAAGATTTTGGAGCCAGGACGGATCGGTGATACCCGGTGAGGTGAAGACAAGGTAGGAAGATCTTCAGGGGCTTAGTGTTAGGTTTATTTAAGGGGGGTTTGGGTTAGATTAGGGGTATGTGGGTGGTGGGTTGTAATGTTGGGGGGGGTATTGTATGTTTTTTTTTTACAGGCAAAAGAGCTGAACTTCTTGGGGCATGCCCCGCAAAGGGCCCTGTTCAGGGCTGGTAAGGTAAAAGAGCTTTTAACTTTATTAATTTAGAATAGGGTAGGGCATTTTTTATTTTGGGGGGCTTTGTTGTTTTATTAGGGGGCTTAGAGTAGGTGTAATTAGTTTAAAATTGTAATATTTTTCTTATGTTTGTAGATATTTTTTTATTTTTTGTAACTTAGTTCTTTTTTATTTTTTGTACTTTAGTTAGTTTATTTCATTGTAGTTATTTGTAGATATTGTATTTAATTAATGTATTGATAGTGTAGTGTTAGGTTAATTGTAGGTAATTGTAGGTAGTTTATTTAATTAATTTATTGATAGTGTAGTGTTAGGTTTAATTGTAACTTAGGTTAGTATTTATTTTACAGGTAATTTTGTAATTATTTTAACTATTTTAGCTATTAAATAGTTCTTAACTATTTAATAGCTATTGTACCTGGTTAAAATAAATACAAAGTTACCTGTAAAATAAATATAAATCCTAAAATAGCTATAATATAATTATAATTTATATTGTAGCTATATTATGATTTATTTTACAGGTAAGTATTTATCTTTAAATAGGAATAATTTATTTAATAAGAGTTAATTAATTTCGTTAGATGTAAATTATATTTAACTTAGGGGGGTTTTAGTGTTAGGGTTAAGCTTAGCTTTAGGGGTTAATACATTTATTAGAGTAGCGGTGAACTCCAGTCGGCAGATTAGGGGTTAATATTTGAAGTTAGGTGTCGGCGATGTTAGGGGGGGCAGATTAGGGGTTAATACTATTTATTATAGGGTTAGTGAGGTGGATTGGGGTTAATAACTTTATTATAGTAGCGGTGCGGTCCGCTCAGCAGATTAGGGGTTAATAAGTGTAGGCAGATGGAGGCGACGTTGAGGGGGGCAGATTAGGGGTTAATAAATATAATACAGGGGTCGGCGGTGTTAGGGGCAGCAGATTAGGGGTACATAAGGATAACGTAGGTGGCGGCGCTTTGCGGTCGGCAGATTAGGGGTTAATAAGTGTAGGCAGATGGAGGCGACATTGAGGGGGGCAGATTAGGGGTTAATAAATATAATACAGGGGTCGGTGGTGTTAGGGGGAGCAGATTAGGGGTACATAAGGATAACGTAGGTGGCGGTCGGCAGATTAGGGGTTAAAAAAATTTATTCGAGTGTCGGCGATGTGGGGGGACCTCGGTTTAGGGGTACATAGGTAGTTTATGGGTGTTAGTGTACTTTAGAGTACAGTAGTTAAGAGCTTTAGAAACCGGCGTTAGCCCAGAAAGCTCTTAACTACTGACTTTTTTCCTGCGGCTGGAGTTTTGTCGTTAGATGTCTAACGCTCACTTCAGAAACGACTCTAAATACCGGAGTTAGAAAAATCCCATTGAAAAGATAGGATACGCAATTGACGTAAGGGGATCTGCGGTATGGAAAAGTCGCGGCTGAAAAGTGAGCGTTAGACCCTATTTTGAGTGACTCCAAATACCGGAGGTAGCCTAAAACCAGCGTTAGGAGCCTCTAACGCTGGTTTTCATGGCTAACGCCAAACTCCAAATCTAGGTCAAAGTGTTTTAAATACTATAGTATACCAAACGTAAAGGGATATTTCTTTGAGTAACAAGTTGCAAGGCTTGGTTGTAAGCGAAAATAAGCAAAATGACAACATTACATTTGAGCTGTTACTGCTGCAACATAATTGATTTCCCATGAGCACAATGGTTTAGCTTAAGCAGAATATTGGCCTTGTATATAAAGTGTTCCATTATATATTAGGGCAATGCAGTAAGACATTTCAAATTTGGTTAAGGACCAAGGTATAGTCACCATGACAGTTATTCATGTTGACACTTCTGCTGCTTTTATTACAATATTCTATGCTATTTTTCTTTATGTTTGTACTATATTGTACTATGCGAGTAAGATAGCTGCAGGCGTTTCATAAGGCTGAGCTTTTAACTTATTAATAACGCATAAAAATAACTAAAGTTTAGCAAATTGAGGCATTTCAACGTACTACCTAACTTGCAAATGTGTCATGTAAAATTCAGACAGAGCCAGCCTATAATTTTGACTGCCCCGTGAATGCATACCCAGGGTAGTTTTTAAATAGAATAAGATGGCAGGACTGAGTAAACTGTTAAGTCAGCAGAGACGTTCAACATTTTGCATAACTTAACATTGTATTTGTCCAGTTTGAAGGAGCAGGTTAGATTTTGAGGAGCATGTTAGTCCAAATACCATGAGTCAGGTTGCGTATGATCTTCCCGCTCTAGCTAATACCAACATTGCCTAAAGCCAGTGATCGACGACAAGGGTCTGGCAGCCATCTAGCATGATATACGGGGCCACATGGAAAGAGCAACTCCCCTGACAAAGAGAGCTGTGAGCACTGAAGGGTGCGTGCAAATGTGTTGTTCTCACATGTTTTGTATGCAGGTAGGCATATCGAAGTTAGCTTGGTGTAGTGTCCTAAGTGATGGTCCTGCAGCGGGTCAGCGAGGCAAGGCAGTAGAGAACAGATTTTGCTCTTTCCCTTATACATGACTAGCATGCGAGAAGTGCGGGATGGTGTCTTGCAAGAAAGTCCAGGCTCCGTCGGCACTTGCATAAAGCTTGGTGGTGTACTGATGCTAATTGTTCTCTTTGCATCTAAAATGGGATTCGCTGCTGCTGGTTTCAGAACTGGCACCAAATCTTCCCCATAATATTGCTGAGCTCTGCCATCAGAGGTCTGAGTTGATTTCAGCCGAATTGACTCACTTAGGTTTGAGCACTGAGTAATGAGCGAGCCAAATAGAGGTAGGAATATGTCTGAAAGTTCAGTCAGCACCTTTTCACCTGCACGCTGCATGGTTGTAGCAAGTGTGTGTGATAGTTACTGTCAGATTGGCAAAGTCTTTTATATTTTTTTAGTTTGCCTTCTGGGGTAGAAGGAATTTCTTTCCTTCTATTCATTATAAGTTCCCAGACAGCTTAATCTGTCAAGGGAGGCACGGATGGCAAGATATAGTGGCTAATATTTAAAATCATCCAAGTTTTTCTGAAGAGCAATTGAAAACTGCCACCATCTTAAAGAGCCGCCCACCGGAAGTCTCATACATTCAAATTTTATTTGAACAAACACATAAGGGAAACATTCAGTTTTATAAATATTTGTTGCAAAACAGTCTTTCAGCTCATATTTAAAATAACTTAAAACCCAAAAAAATTTTCTTTCATGATTCAGACAGAACATGCGATTTTAAACAACTTTGTAATTTACCTCTAATTTCACTTGTTTTCTTTGTTGAACAGCAGGAGCGTAAGCTTAGGAGCTTGCACATGTCTGCAGCACTTTATTGTAGGAGTTTTGCAAGAATGTTATAAATTTGCAAGACCACTAGGTGGCAGCAGTTTTTCCTGCCTTATAGTGCTCTTTAAAGGGACACTGAACCCAATTTTTTGTTCTTTCATGATTCAGATAGAGCATGCAAATTTAAGCAACTTTCTCATTTACTCCTATTATCAATTTTTCTTTGTTCTCTTGCTATCTTTATTTGAAAAAGAAGGCATCTAAGCTAAGGAGCCAGCCAATTTTTGGTTCAGACACTGGACAGCGCTTGTTTATTGGTGGGTGAATTTATCCACCAATCAGCAAGAACAACCCAGGTTGTTCACCAAAATTGGGCCGGCATCTAAACTTACATTCTTGCTTTTCAAATAAAGATACCAAGAGAATGAAGAAAATTTGATAATAGGAATAAATCAGCAAAGTTGCTTAAAATTGCATGCTCTATCTGAATCACGAAAGAAAAAATTTGGGTTCAGTGTCCCTTTAACAAAGGATACCATAAGAGTGAAACAAATTTGATAATAGAATTAAATTGTCCCTTTGTCCCTTAATTAAATTGTCTAATGTCCCTTAAACTTGGAAGTGTGCATTTGTCTCAAGATACATTACATTTCATTTTAAGTAAAATATGCTTTTGTTGTTATTTTGAGGATCGTTTGGTAGATAATTAGCTAAATGCAGATAGCTATTGTATGCTAGGTAAATCTTTTTTTTCAGGCTTCATTAATACATAAATCTGTTTCCTCTCTGAGTGACTGTTGTGTCATAACATGACAATTTCTTGACTTTTTTTTAGCAACTGTGCTTATGATGATTAACACGGTTGACTTAAAAGTGGATTAACAGAGCTGCGGAACATAGCATATGTTTGTGTAATTAGAGTTTACTAATTTCTATGGACAAACTAAATTCAAATTTATCACACACCAGACCAATAGTCTATCATTTGGAAACATAACCACACTGTACATAAATACAGAAATCTGTTCAAGAAAATGTAAAGGTATTTGGTATGATTGGAAATGCAAATAACAACAATATAGAAAGCTTGGGTTGAACCTTTTAAATGAAGAATTTAATAAATAATCATTTCAGAGTGTTAGAATGTAATATTTGCTTTGTGCATACTGATAAAAACAGATACTAATTTAAATAAAATTGAAAATTCTCATTAATTATTATTTTTTTTTTAAAGGGACAGTCTAAACCTTAGTCATCTTAAAGTTTAAAATTAATCTGCAAATAGCCTCCTGCACCGCTTTCTATATCATGCAGCAGGAATGGTAAAAAAAAGTTATTTTTAAAAGATTATAGTTTCTGGACACTTTGATATGGCTGTCAAACTCCACCCACTGATGACGTCACAATCTGAGTTGCATATGGCGTCCAATCACAAAAACCTCACTAGTTGGATTCAGCAGACTGTCAATGCTAATCAGCAGAGCGCCTAGATGCAGCTCAGCTTGTGATGTAATCAGTGGGCGGAGTTTGGTGGCCATTTCAAAGTGGCAAGAGATTATATTCTTTTTAAAATAACCTTTTTAATTTTCCTTGTGCATGATATAGAAAGGGGCTCAGGAAGGTATTTGCAGCTTAATCTAAGGTAAGGCTTTAAGATGGTGTAAACTGTCCCTTTAATTTTGTTTTTCTAGAATATCTGGGTAACTTTACACAATTTATTAAACAAAGCAGCAGCACCCCAATGTAGTTCAAAGATTTATTGGAGAGACAAGTAAAATAACTGCAATGTTTTGGGGGTCAACCCCTTAATCATGCATACAAACATCATAGCCTGTCTACCTTAAACAGCATGCAATTAACCCTTAGTGCTCAATACACATGAGCACTCACCCAACCTAGTGGTCACTCTAAGTAATTACACTAGTATTAATAGACAGGTAATAATAAAATTGTATTTTTCAAGTACATACCAATGCTTGCAAACAATTTTTTTGGCATGTACTTAAAATGTAATCCCACCATCTCAGAATTTAGAGACATGCCTATGCCTGTGTATAAACGTAGCAGTAATTTGTGTGATAGGTTGATAAAAGCAGATTTAGGTTCCCCTAATGTCTTAAAATCAACTTGACCTGGGGGGGTTAATAGAGAGCTAATATTAAAACAAAAAGAAACCTTTGGGATGTTCATGCTTGATACCCTATCCCCTAAAGGTGTGAACAAAGAGATTGATTGGTCTGTATTTTATTAAAATAATATGAATGATGAAGTGACCTTTATTGGTTGAATTAAGTTGAATATGTACATAGTTGTTGCTCTGATATTAATGTATATGATTTTTCCTGCCCCAATGCATATTTTGTTATTATAACCTGTCTTCTAATACTATTGTAATTACTTAGAGTGACCACTAGGTTGGGGTGACTGCTGAGGTGTTTCGAGCACAAAGGGTTAATTGCATGCTATTTAAGGTAGATCGGATATAATGGTTGTATTCATGATTAAGGGGTTGACCCCCGAAAAGTTGCAGTTCTTTTACTTGTCTCTCCAATAAAGCCTTGAACTACATTGGGGTACTGCTGCTTTGTTTGATCAAGTATTAATTTGGGAGTTGGCCAGTGGCTCCTGACAGTCTGCACCCCTCATATATACTCAGCTGCTGGACCAAGACTGTGGTGTGTAACTTTACACAATGGCAGCCATTTATGGAGTCCATTTGGCTTTAATTTTCAGAAAAGTTCACACACAAATGATAGGTTATTAAAATTCCTTTAACATATGAAAAAACCTTACATTTTCTTTTGGTAATGTGATCTTCATTTAGGATAGATCAATGTATTTCTGCAAATTTTCATTGGCTGTGCTATTCGGTATTCATAAAACATTGACATTCGTTTTCTTTAAACTAATGTAAATGTTCCAAAGCTACAGATTATTATTATTACGGATGGGGCTCTGTGAAGAAGGAGACCTGGTTAGCATGGCTCTCCTGTATGCTAAGGATAAATTAAGCCCTTAAAGGGACCTTAAACACTAAGGGCTAGATTACAAGTGGATCGCTAATTTATTGTGTGCCTGTAAATGGGAAAATTCGCCCAACCAAGTAGCTGGATATTGCTATGGCGAGCTTGCGGTAGCAATTAGCACTCCAAAAATTAACCAGGGATAAGATCTCTGGTCCATTTTCAAAATGTGCCCGAATTGCCTGCAAATTTCAGTGTAGTGTTGTTAATTAAAAAATACAAATCTAGCATTTTCTTTTTAATAACTGAAAGAAGCAGTTAGGAAGGGTTAAAGTTGGCGGGTGTGAGGTGTTAGACAAAAAACAACACTGAAAAGTGCCTTTACTTTGCGGTCTATGGGGAACTGTGTGTTCTCTGTAAATATATATATATATGTATATGCTTAAATACATATATATTTATGTAAACTATATATGTATATATTCATAAACATATATATTTTCATTTGCTGCCCATCACGGCACAACTTACCCCCTAAACTGCGCTAGGGTTTTATTCCGTGTCTCACAGCATGAGAACGAGGCTCCCATTGGAACCTATGGAAGCGCTCTCTTGTGAGCGCAAAGCTTCCATGCATTGAACCTAACTTGTAATACCAGCGCTGGTATTACTATGTGGAGTGCAAATATCAACCTCGCGAAAGCTTGTAATCTAGCCCTAAATAAATGATAGATAGAATGATGCAATCAAAGAAAAGATTAGTCTGAGAATAAAATGCAGATGTAGACCTGAACTTGTTTCTTATCATATGTGTGCTTAAAACTCAACAAGCCATGAGTGTTCTTCTTAAATTTAATGACTATATGTAACAAAATCATACCACTTTCCTGGCCAGACACATCTTAACCAGAGTGAAGGAGATTAAAATCCTCAATTACATATATATATATCTCAAAATAACAAGAGTATTGCATTGAGCTATCATACTTTTTTATTGGACTAACTATACATTTCATAAGCTTGTCATCTTATAAATGTATAGTTAGTCTTATAAAAAAGTGTCATAGCTCAATGCAATACAATTGTTATTTTGATATCTAAATCTCTGGACTAACATGGCTACCCCAATCAATCAATCAATCAATATATATATATATATAGCAGCAATAGATAGGTATTATTATACTTTATTTATGAAGCACCAAAATATTCTGCAGTGCTGTCCATAGGTATAATTCGTTTAAATAAAACAATGATATAAAACTTGTAAGAGACAGGACAAAATCTTGAGGGGATGGGGTGGCGTGCAGCAGAATTTTGAGTGCCATGCACAGCATAAAACTTAAATATGCCACTGAGTCTCCTGCAATAGTTGTCACAAAATAACCATGATAAGTTAAGTTAGTAACAAGGGTTAGCTAGTTTTATTAGTGTGGCCTTGCATTTATATCAAAGAATGTTTAAAAAAAAGTGTTATACTTTATTTTTTGGCACTAGCCTCTTTACACTCCTTAATTATTCATTTATCTTTACAAGGCGCAGGTAGTTCTGGAGTTCTGCAGCTCCTCATCCCACGGTCATTCTCCACCTCTGCAGTCAACAAACCTCTCTCACCTTTTCTTCAAGCAAAATATAGTTGGTTTAACTCCTTGGCAGCTAAAGATAACTACAAAAAAACTATACTTTTCAAAGTGTTTGTGTTCTCTATGGCAAATAAAATGTTACAAATATTTCTGGAAAAAGGTGGTTAATGTTTTTGATGTTCTGGAGATGTTTCCTTATCAGGAGAACCCCTAGGTATTGCCCACAATGCCTTATGGAAACTTTAGCCCTGGACACAATGAAGACTCTTTTACAATTTTATGTAAAAACGCTCAAAATTCCCAACCACACAATCAAATGTGCCAGCTGCTGTCTTCAAAGCTGTCACTGATTTGGACACACTTCTAACACGCATCCCTCATTGGGATCATAGAGAAAAACTTCAGTGGCATCTTAGAGAATACATTAGTATGGTTCAGCTATTCATCAGAGGATGCAAACCTATTAACATTTATTTTAGTCCTGTATGCCTATTCTCAGATGCAATGTTTGAACACCTTCTTTTCAGATTTTTCCATGAAATAGTTTTCTCTTGAAAAGTTATGCTTTCAAAGCTATTTATTTGGCATCAAATTTTGAAACTATATTTTGAGTTAATAATGAAACAAATCACATTTTTGTATGGGCATCTCAAAACAATCTGTTCTCATTGTGACATAGAACAACAAGTCTATGCTCACAATTAAAATCTCAGCCAGTATTAAACCACATTCCAGATAAAAAAACTGTAATAAAATGGCATATTTCATGGTAGTTTTATTTACTGAACATATATAAATATTCCTCTAAACTAGTATGTTTATTGAATATAGTATTTTTTTTTGTCTAACATGAAATGTTAACATGTTTAGCAAAGATTTGATTGTTGTTATATTTCATATAGAATCCACATATAGACAATTCTTTTATTCATATATTTTTTTTACCGAGGGAACTCAAATTGCACATTTCATATTAATGTTTGATGGTGTTTTGAAAGGCTGCATACTGCTATATTTCTGGCAGAATTCAAAGAATACATACCTCGTCCTCGTATACATTGCCAGGTTCAACTCTAAACTATATCAGCAGGTGTTGAAAAAGAACTCTAGGCAGTGTCAGCCAAATCACTAGAATCACAAGAGGCCTGAACAGCATTAAAAATTACCAGCAGATAAAATGGTTATTGAAAATATTTTCTGAACTAGCCCAGGAACTAAACTGTGCAGTTTAATGAGAAAAGCTAAATCTTATGATCAAAAAATGTAATATAATGATGTATAACATCTTTCCAAAATCAGTGTTGGAAGATCTTTCTAGTGATGGGCTTTCTTTAAATACTATAGTGATCAAAACACAAATATATATTGCATAGCCTCTCCTTTGAAATATTTTCTTTACATAGTAGTAGTCCTCTAAAATACGTTCGGACACACATTCAAAATAAAGCTTAGAGGCAAATAGAAGTGAAAGATGGGCACCCACTCTTCAGAATCAAGAGCACCAGCTAAAATAACAAACATATGTTGTCACATACTTAAGACTTTCCCAAAGGCATTGACTGTTGCAGGAAACAAAAGGGTTGCACCTTTTCACGCCTCAAGTAGCTATGCTGTCTGGAACTGCTTTTCAAAATAAATTCAGAAGTGTTTTGACCATGCAATTTGCTAGTAATCAGGTAGCAGAAGTTCTCCATCTGCTTGTTGAAGAGTACTGTTGCAAGCAAATTGGCAAACAAAGTGCTACACACAAAAAAATCTGTGTTTTTTTTTTAAGAAGCCAATTAGGAGCAAGCAACAAGAACGATATACAACTATATCATAAAATGGAGCAACTTTGCCTAATGTTTAATACAAAACAACCTTTTTGTCCTTGAAAAAATCTGAATAAATTACTAATTACAAACTTTCATTTGGTTTTTATGCAAAGACAAAATAAATACCAGTTATTATTTGTATTATTATTATTATTATTATTATTATTATTATTATTATTATTATTATTATGTATAGTGCCACTAAATTCCATTGCACTGGGTACAAAGGTAGTTATACAATGACAGAGATTTGTAGTAAGATACAAATACATAACATATTAAAATAAACTAGTACACAAGAAGAAGGATTCTGCTCTGAAGAGCATTCAGTCTACAGGTTGAGGGTGATACATAAGGTTTGGATTAGCTTGTCTTGTAGATTGTAGTTGTAGCAGCGAGTCGAAGAAGTTCAAGGTTTAATCTGGTTAGATGATAGAGATAGAGAGCCTAACATTCTACAAGGTTTGAGATAGTTTGATTGGGGTGGGCTAGAGAGTTCCAGAGGAAAGGGGCAACACATGAGAAGTCTTGGAGACGAGAGAGGGAAGGAGAAATAATAGGAGTGTAGAGACGTAGGTCAGAGATTGATCGAAGAGGGCAGGTCAAGGCATATTTAGAGATCGGTGAGGAAATGTAATTGGGAGCGCGGTTGTTTAGTACTTTATAGGTTAGGGATAATATTTTGAATTATATTTTAATATGTATGGGGAGCCAGTGTAGGGATTGGCAGAGCTAAGCAGCTGATGTAGTAATTCATGATAGATTGGAGGGGGAGAGGCAGTGCTGATGTCAATAAAGACATTTATTAAACACATCAGCGGACAGGAGGTCTAAGAAGAGGAAACTGGGCACTGCTTTGCCTAGAATGTAGGGAAGAGTGACTTGAGAACAGGTGAGTTGCTGACTACTCTTAGTAATTGTGGAAATGCTGCACAATAATATAAAAAAATAGTCTACTGTCTCTTTAATATGTATAAGAAACAAAACAACAGCCTATCAATTTAAAATTTCCAACCTTAAAAGTATGCATTTTGAACTATGCATTTTATTAAAGATACTGTTACCGCTGATGTAGGCTGTAGAAGATCTTATAGCAAAAATAAATCTGCTATGCACAGTTGTTATATGTAACTGCTTCTAACCCTAACAACGTATGGGAACCAATCACAGTGAAAATTAGACTTAAAGGGGCATCAAATTTTTTCATAAAACATATATGATGGTTTATTTGTAAAATATATATATTTATATATATATATATATATATATATATATATATATAATGACTATATGTAAACATATATATATATATATATACTATATATATATATATATATATATATATATATATATACATGTATAAGTATGTATCTCAATGTTAAAGTCCTTTGCCTGCCTTCTAACACCTGAGACCTTATATCTTGAGTTTAATTTCAACTTGTAATACGAGCGCTAAAACCGATGCGAGCAAAGACCCGCAATAAACATCTTTTCGCTCACTCATAACTGTTAGTGCAACACTCTTAATCTAGCCCTTCTTCAGCAATGTTGCAAACTCAGAGGCTGATTAAAGTTATTTTTTTGTAGAAACATAGGCCTAGATTACGAGTTGTGCGTTAGGGTTAAAAAGCAGCGTTGGCCTGGTCCTAATGCTGCTTTTTAACGCCTGCTGGTATTACGAGTCTTGAAGGTACAGGTGTACCACTCACTTTTTTAAGCCAGACTCAGAAATACCCCAAATCCACTTACGTCAATTGCGTATCCTATATTTTCAATGGGACTTGCATGGTGCCAGTATTACGAGTCTGACCAAAAGTGAGTGGTAGACCCTCTCCTGTCAAACCTGGTACCGCATTTAAAAGTCAGCAGATAAGAGTTTTACACTACAACGCCGTAGCATAAAACTCTTAACTAAAGTGCTAAAAAGTACACTAACACCCATAAACTGCCTATTAACCCCTAAACTGAGCCCCCCCCCCCCCACATTGCAAACACTAAAATAAATTTTTTAGCCCCTAATCTGCCGAAACCGGACATCGCCACCACTATAATAAATATATTAACCCCTAAACCCGCCGCACTCCCACATCGCAAACACTAGTTAAATATGATTAACCCCATAATCTGCCGTCCCTAACATCGCCGCCACCTACCTACATTTATTATATTGGCTGTTCCAATCAGCCAATAGAATGCCACTTCAATCCTATTGGCTGATTGCATCAGCCAATAGGATTTTTTCTACCTTAATTCCGATTGGCTTATAGAATTCTATCAGTCAATCGGAATTGAAGGGACGCCATCTTGAATGACGTCATTTAAAGGAACCTTCATTCAGTCGTCGGCCGTGGAAAGAAGAGGATGCTCCGCGTCGGATGTCTTGAAGATGGACCGAGCCGGATGGATGAATATAGAAGATGCCATCTGGATGAAGACTGATTACTTTGGGGCAATGCTCCGCAAAAGGCCCTTTTAAGGGCTATTTGTAATTTAGTGTAGGGTATGGTTTTTTTTATTTTGGGGGGGCTTTTTTATTTTGTTAGGGGGACTAGATTAGGTGTAATTAGTTTAAAAATCTTGTAATTTCTTTATTATTTTCTGTAATTTAGTGTTTGTTTTTTTGTACTTTAGATAATTTTATTTAATTGTAATTAATTGTATTTAATTTAGGTAATTAATTTAATTGTAGTGTAGTGGTAGGTGTAATTGTAACTTAGGTTAGGTTTTATTTTACAGGTATATTTGTCTTTATTTTAACTAGATAGTTATTGCATAGTTAATAACTATTTAATAACTACTGTACCTAGTTAAAATAAATACAAAGTTGCCTGTAAAATAAAAATAAACCCTAATCTAGGTACAATGTAACTTTAAGTTATATTGTAGCTAGCTTATGGTTTATTTGATAGGTATTTAGTTTTAAATAGGAATTATTTAATTAATGATAGTAATTTTATTTAGATTTATTTAAATTATATTTAAGTTAGGGGGGGTTAGGGTTAGGGTTACACTTAGGTTTAGGGGTTAATATGTTTATTATAGTTGTGGCGACGTTGGCGGTGGCAGATTAGTGGTTAATAAGTGTAGTTAGGTTGCGGCGACATTGGGGACGGCAGATTAGGGGTTATTAAATATAATGTAGGTGTCGGCGATGTTGGGGGCAGCAGATTAGGGGTTCATAATATAATGTAGGTGTCAGCGATATCGGGGGCAGCAGATTAGGGGTTAATAAGTGTAAGATTAGGGGTGTTTAGACTCAGGGTTCATGTTAGGGTGTTGGGTGTAGACATAAATGTATTTCCGCATAGGAATCAATGGGGCTGCGTTAGGAGCTTTATGCTGCTTTTTGGCACGTTTAGCCAGCTCACCGCTAACATAAGCAGCGCTGGTATTGAAGTGAGATGTGGAGCAAAATTTTGCTCTTCGCTCACTTTTTTGCGGTTAACGCCAGGTTTGTAAAAACCCGTAATACCAGCGCTGTCTGTAAGTGAGCGGTGAGCATAAACTGCTCGTTAGCACCGCATAGCCTCTAACGCAAAACTCATAATCTAGGCGATAATTTGATGTTTTCTAAAGGATTTAGATCAATCCCTGAGTCATTGTAGACACAATATATGCTCTATGAACAGGTACAGGGTTTAAATACAGGCACACAGGGAATATGAACATGTATATAGAAAAATGATTTTATTCAAATTGAAATTTATTTATGCGCATTTAAATTTTGAGTTTTATGACCATTTAAAATGAAAATATATACACTCTGAAGGGTAAACACTTGCTGACATCCTAATACCTAATTGACATTTATTGGCTAGTTTCATGTCTTCAAATGAATCCCTTCATGTATAATTGTAATTAACTAAAATGTGTTGAGAAATCTAAATTGATCTATTAGTGTAGGTCATGAACACTTCCTTATTATGGCTTCAGAATGCAGAAAAGGTGCAGTAAACTTTTTCTAATGTGATATTCTAATAAAAACCTTTCATTCTCATAAACTTTTCTTAAAATTTTATTTTGGTAATTGCTATAATTATTTAAATTTTTTTAAAAATGATTCAAAGCATAGCAAAACACCAAGGTATTTTTTTGTCCTGATATTTATACAAATACGCCTGTTGATTTGTGTAATTTTAGTGTGGGATGATTTCTTTTAAAAGCTTAAATTGCTGTTAGTTCTGCATTAGCAATTCTTTACTTTAAAACAAAAACATCTGACAAAACTTCTCTTTTTTTGATTATGCGTTTAAAGGGACACTGAACCCAATTTTTTTCTTTTGTGATTCAGATAGAGCATGCAATTTTAAGCAACTGTCTAATTTACTCCTATAACCATTTTTTCTTCGTTCTCTTGCTATCTTTATTTGAAAAAGAAGGCATCTAAGCATTTTTTTGGTTCAGTACTCTGGACAGTACTGTTTTATTGTTGGATGAATTTATCCACCAATCAGCAAGTACAACCCAGGTTGTTCACCAAAAATGCGCCGGCATCTAAACTTACATTCTTGCATTTCAAATAAAGATACCAAGAGAATGAAGAAAATTTGATAATGGGAGTAAATTAGAAAGTTGCTTAAAATTTCATGCTCTATCTGAATCATGAAAGAAAAAAAATTGGGTTCAGTGTCCCTTTAACCCCTTAATGACCAACGACGTGCAGGGTACGTCCTCCAAAAAAATGTCCTTAACAACAAAGGACGTACCCTGCACGTCGTTGGTCTTTGAAAGCAGTGGAAGCGATCCTGATCAGTTCCAGCTGCTTTCATGTTATTGCAGTGATGCCTCGATATAGAGGCATCCTGCAATAACTTTTTTAAGCAGTCCGATGCAGAGAGAGAGCCACTCTGTGGCTCTCTCTGCATCGGCTATGATCGTTGGTGGGTGGGAGCGTGTCCAGGGAGGCGAGTGGGCGGCCATCAGTAGAGGAGGGGAGCGGGATCGAGCGCGCACGTGCACGGGAGCGTGCGTGCGCGTGCACAGGAGCGTGCACGCATGCACGGGAGCGTGCACGCATGCACGGGAGCGTGCGCGCGCGTGCACGTGTGAAACTGCCCAAAAGTTAGAATTGAAGTGGAAGAGGCACAAGGTGGGACTCAGTGGGAGAGAGGGTGGGAATAAAAAAATATTAATGATCTGGGAGAGGGTGGGGGGTTGGGTGTTAAGGGGGGTAAGCTACACTACAGAAAATCTTAAAATAAACTTTTGATTTCAAACTGGGTACTGGCAGCTGTCTGCCAGTACCCAGTATGGTGCACAATAAGGCAGAGGAGGGGGTGTAGAGAGAGCTGTTTGGGGGGGATCAGGGAGGTTGGGGCTAAGGGGGGGGGGGGTCCCTACACAGCAGAATTTTTTTTTTTTAAAACAAAACAAAAAAAAAACTTTTATTTTAGTACTGGCAGACTTTCTGCCAGTTCTTAAGATGGCGGGGACAATTGTGGGTTGGGGGAGGGAAGACAGCTGTTTGGGAGGGATCAGGGGGTGTGATGTGTCAGGTGGGAGGCTGATCTCTACACTAAAGCTAAAATTAACCCTGCAAGCTCCTTATAAGCTACCTAATTAACCCCTTCACTACTAGCCATAATACACGTGTGATGCGCAGCAGCATTTAGCGGCCTTCTAATTACCAAAAAGCAACGCCAAAGTCATATATGTCTGCTATTTCTGAACAAAGGGGATCCTAGAGAAGCATTTACAACCATGTGTGCCATAATTGCACAAGCTGTTAGTAAATAATTTCAGTGAGAAACATAAAATTGTGAAAAATGTAGCGTTTTTTTCAATTTGATCGCATTTGGCGGTGAAATGGTGGCATGAAATATACCAAAATGTGCCTAGATCAATACTTGGGGTTGTCTACTGCACTACACTAAAGCTAAAATTAACCCTACATGCTCCCTAACTAACCCCTTCACTGCTGGGCATAATACACGTGTGGTGCACAGTGGCATTTAGCGGCCTTCTAATTACCAAAAAGCAACGCCAAAGCCATATATGTCTGCTATTTCTGAACAAAGGGGATCCCAGAGAAGCATTTACAACCATTTATGCCATAATTGCACAAGTTGTTTGTAAATAATTTCAGTGAGAAACCTAAAGTTTGTGAAAAAATTTGTGAAAAAGTGAACGATTTTTTTTTATTTGATGGCATTTGGCGGTGAAATGGTGGCATGAAATATACCAAAATGGGCCTAGATCAATACTTTGGGATGTCTTCTAAAAAAAAATATATACATGTCAGGGGATATTCAGGGATTCCTGAAAGATATCAGTGTCCCAATGTAACTAGCGCTAATTTTGAAAAAAAGTGGTTTGGAAATAGCAAAGTGCTACATGTATTTATTGCCCTATAACTTGCAAAAAAAGCAAAGAACATGTAAAAATTGGGTATTTCTAAACTCTGGACAAAATTTAGAAACTATTTAGCATGGGTGTTTTTTGGTGGTTGTAGATGTGTAACAGATTTTGGGGATCAATGTTAGAAAAAGTGTGTTTTTTCAATTTTTTTCCTCATATTTTATAATTTTTTTATAGTAAATTATAAGATATGATGAAAATAATGGTATCTTTAGAAAGTCCATTTAATGGCGAAAAAAATGATATATAATATGTGTGGGTACAGTAAATAAGTAAGAGGAAAAATTACAGCTAAACACAAACACCGCAAAAATGTAAAAATAGCCTTGGTCCCAAACGGACAGAAAATGGAAAAGTGCTGTGGTCATTAAGGGGTTAAGCTATGTTAGGCTAAATTGTATAATGCTTCAAGTTAAAGGGACAAGAAACCTCAAAATTTTCTTTCATGATTTGGATAGAAGATACAATTTCAAACACCTTTCAAATCTACTTCTATTATCAAATGTGTTTCATTCTCTTGTTATCCTTTGCTGATATGAGCAGCATTGTGCTACTGGGAGTTAGCTGAACACATCTAGTTAGCCAATCACAAGAGACAAATGTGTGCAGGCACCAATCAGCAGCTAGCTTCCTCTAGTGTAGGATATGTGCGTAGTTTTTCAACAAGGGATACCAAGAGGACAAAGCACATTTAAAAATAGTAGTTAATTTTAAAGTGTCTTAAAATAATATGCTCTATCTTAATTTTGACTTTCCTATCCCTTTAAAAAATATCTCTGATATCCCCGAAGTAATGTGAGGTGCTAGGCCTGGATACACCTTCACTACCTGAGAGAGAATCAACCCTAATATCCAAACCACCATCTACGCGGACAGAGGACCAATCTAAATGGCACACATCAAAATACAAGAAACGGAGGACAAAGGAACTCAGAGATAAAGAACTTTGACAATGATCTCAACTTTCAACCTCATGAGACAAAGAATTTTGAAGCATAACACTTAAAAGTGGGACAGCAAAACTCTTGCCTAAGATGCCTAAGTGACAGAAGTAGCTGATAAAAGTACAGGCTATGTATCATTTATGTTTGACATTTTTAAAAAAAGTTAAAAAAAGATGTGCACAGCTGTAGGACCCTTGAGCCACTAGTGTTATGTTAATGTTATTGTTCAAGAACTATTGTTTTGTAATAACTTCCCTCTCTTTTCTTTAATTAATAAGATAAAACTGATATGTCTAGATGGGCCCTCCCAGCCCTTCCCTCTAACTGAGAAATAAACAGGGAACTCACAAACAGTTAACCAGCTATTTATATCAATGTTCTATCCCAAAGTTAGGGATAAGTTTTAGTTATTGCTCCCAATAATGGGACTTGTTTCTCACCCTTATTGTTTTTTCTCCTTCTAGTGACTCCTCCGTGGCGCACTCCTGTGGACCCCAAGCTCCGAAACAAAACATCACTGCAAGTAAGACTTTACATCTGAAGGAAATCATGGACACGCATGACACTTTCAGGGCGCAGATAGGGGACAGGGGAATTCATAATGTCTTCTAATATACATATAGTTTCACATAATGTTAGAGAGCTTAACACTGATACCAAAAGAAAGGTAGCCATATCCCAATATACATGTCTAAAGGCCAATATCTTGTTTCTTCAGGAAACACACTTCCTCAAAACCAATATCCCAAAATACTGGTCAAAACATTTCTGCACCCACTTTCACGCCACTGCAGCTGCTAAAAAAAGAGGAGTTTCAATCCTTATACATTCATCTATTAACTTTACCCTCGAAAGCATCTTGGCAGACCCGGAGGGCCGATACCTAATAGTCAGAGGAAAGATGCTAGATACTGAGGTTACATTATGTAACATTTACGCTCCCAACGAAAACCAACATGATTTCTTTAGACACGTTTCCAATCTCTTAACCCAATGGTCCCAACTAAAAATATACTAGCGGGGGATTTTAATATCTCTATGGCCCCACTAGTGGGAACTAAACACATTCCCTTATCCAACAAACAACACAGACACAATAGATTAGTTAAATCGATACAGGATTCTCTTACACCACACTCCCTGATGGACTCTTGGCACACGCTATACGGAGCAACAAATGACACCACTTTTTTCTCCACGGCTCATAACACCTATACAAGATTGGATTACATCTTTGTTAGTCAGGCGCTCCACCCGTTGCTGCAGAACTCAACTATTCACTCATGTGTTTGGTCAGACCACTCTATTCTATTATTAAAGTTAAGTGGGATGATAGATAGCAATAGAAAAAGATTGTGGACTTTTGATCCGACTCTTATGAAACACCCGCAGAGATTTGACAAGGTTCTGCAGTCGCTGGTGGAGTACTGGGAATTAAATATAGACACCACAAACAACCCTATAAACACATGGGCAGCACACAAGGCAGTGATCAGGGGACTACTGATACAAGAGAAAGCCAGAATAAATCACCAAAATAGGCATCTATTAGAACAATTACAAAAAGAGATAGAAACTTTGGAAAGACAACATAAATTAACAGGGAGAAGACAATATTGCAGACCCTCCAAACCAAGAAAACCATGCTAGCAAAAATTTTAAATTCCCAAGCTGCAAGAGCAATCCAAAAATTGAAGGCACATTATTTCATCTATGCCAACAAACCAGATAAATTTATGGCACACAGGATTAGGGAAAGAGGCAAAGCTACATTCATTCCTACGATAGAAACGTATCAGGGAACATTGACTTCGAACCCACAAGAAATAGTTGACACATTCGCCACCTTCTATAGCAAATTGTATGATGGGAAAAAAGTCTTACATAACACGGGGACAGATAAACATACTGACACATTCTTAGCAAACTGCCCATTAAAAGTCCTTACTAAAGAGCAAAAGGATACCCTAAATGCCCCAATAACTGCCTTAGAAGTGGTGAAAGCAGGTAAAAGACCTTAAGCCTGGTAAAGCAGCAGGCTCCGATGGTTTCACGGGAGAATATTATAAATTGTTCTGCGGCACCCTAATACCACACCTAACCAAAGTCTGTAACTATATTTTAGAAGGGAATTCTATCCCGAGTGAGCTGCTCCTAGCCAAAATAGTGGTGATCCCCAAACCCGATAGAGATCACAAAAGATGTAAGAACTACCGCCCAATCTCGTTGATAAATCAGGATCTGAAACTATTTACTAAGATACTAGCGAATCGCCTTAAGGAGATTCTCCCCAATTTGGTCCACCCAGACCAGGTGGGATTCGTGGAAAGATAGGGAAGCCCAGATAACCTACGCAGAATTACTAATATTATTCACCATCTAGAAAGACAGAGGACGCCTTCTCTGCTATTATCGCTGGATGCGGAGAAGGCGTTCAACAGGATTGACTGGCAGTATATGACCAAGGTTTTACTGAAAATGGGCTTTGAGGGCACATTCATGACAGCTATCCAGGCTATCTACTCACAACCCCAAGCCCAGGTGACTGCGGGAGGATACAGATCTGCTATATTCCCCATACTTAATGGCACGAGACAGGGGTGCCCCCTGTCACCCCTGCTTTTCGCGCTCTGTATTGAACCTCTGGCAGCAAGTATTAGAGCACACCCAGATATAGAAGGAGTTAAGATAGCACAATCAGAATACAAATTGACCCTATTCGCGGACGACATCCTAATGACCATCACAAAACCCCTCATCTCCTTACCCAACCTATATGCAGTATTAACATCCTTTTCGACTATCTCAGGTTACAAAATTAATTCGGACAAGTGTGAGGTCCTCCCTATCGCTATTCCTCACCAAACTAAGAAGCTACTGGAGCTAAACTTTGATTTTCGTTGGGTTAAGCACACACTTGAGTACTTAGGGATTTATCTTTCACAACAAACACAACACTTATATAAACACAACTACCTACCTCTATTTCAAAAAATCAGACAAGATATAGCAAAATGGCGTAAATATAACTTCTCTTGGATGGGTAGACTGGCTGCCGTCAAAATGACCATATTACCCCCGAGTACTCTACCTATTTAGAGCACTACCAATTAAGATTGTCAAGGCAGACATCGAAAGACTACAGACAGATCTCTCAGCTTTCATAAGAGGTACTAAAATGGCAAGAATTTCTAGACACCTAATACATAGACATAGATCACTAGGAGGGGTCGGGGGACCTAATCTAATGGACTACTATAGAGCAGCGAGATTAGCACAAGATGCAATGATACTGAAAAGAGAGGGAGAAGCTGTTTGGATTAAACTAGAAGCGGAACTAGAGGGGAGACCATACCCGGACTCCATTCTGTGGGCCACGCAACAGAATAAGATTGATAGCTATCATTCAGACTCACACACAAGAAACCTTACCATTAAGGTTTGGTCAACAACTAGGAAAAGAGAGGACATCTTCCCTAAAAACTCATTGCTAATGCCAATTAGATACCTATTGCAGGGAGATACACATAAACATCTAGAAAAATGGGAAAAACAAAGGTCTCTACAGGGTAGCTGACATTATAGAGAAGAACACAACTGATACCTTTCTCTCAGCTACAAGAGAAGATCGCCCCCCTCAAGCTACAATGGTTCATTTATTTACAACTGCAATCTTCTCTCCGAGAATTCCTCAAAAATGCACCTAGTAAGGTATCCACTCCGTTAGAAATCTCTAGTGTCTGCCCACATAGACTCAAATGCTCAATATCCAAGCTATATGTATCTATCCAGTCCCCCCCTTCTGAACCAAAAACACAAGTGATGCTAGCATGGGAGAAGGAGCTGGATATAGTAAAACATAAACAGGAGTGGGAGTTAATTTTTCAATCGGGAGATAAGGGGTTACTAAGCGTTGACTTAAAAGAGAACACACTAAAAACAGCCTTCAGGTGGTATTTGACCCCAGTTAGGTCGGCACACTTCAAGCCCCAGGGGAGTAACTTGTGTTACAGAGGATGCGGACAAAAAGGCACATACAGACACATGTGGTGGGATTGCATATCTGTGCAAGAAATATGGAATAAATTATCTTCGTTTATAGGCCAGTTGATAGATGAGGAGGTGACCCTCACCATACAACAAGCACTACTACATGAACCCATAGAGACTTATCACAGACACCTGAACACCTTCATTAGAATTCTATGCACAATCACAAGAATATGTATCGCAAGATACTGGAAAGTAGGCGCACCAACATGGACAGAAATATATAATAAAATACAATTTACCTACACCATGTACGAGGAAGCAGCAGGAATTCTAAACAATAGGGAAACAGTACAAAAGGTATGGCTATATTGGATAGGTAGAAAAGAACAGAGGTCTAGGGTCTGAAACTCACATGAGCTGATATGGGGTTGACGGGAGTGCGCCGCGGGAAGAAGTGTCTCCAACCCTCAGGTACTATATTATTCTTAAGAAAGAGACACTGTTTAATATATAAATGGAGGGAGAAATTGTTTGAATTGCTTGGTTTGTTTACAACTAGTACTTTACTAATTGACTTTACTATGTTTGCAACGAATACTACTCATCCCACAATTATGTGACCCACCTTTTTGGTTATATAAGACGGGTTAAGATCAAAGGGAACATTTTCTAAGGAATCTTAGCCCAAGCTAGAGATTCGCACTCTGTTTAGTGGTAAGGTATATAGTTGGGCACAAAGACAGTTGATTGGCCCCAAACACCTATATACCAGAAGGGATGAGAATGTCATGATAAAAGTACTTCTTTCTTTGTATGTTTCTTACAAAAATGTTCAATAAAAAGTATTTTAAAATAAAAAATATCTCTGGGGAACTTTTGTCTATTGCTTCTGGCAAATGTTTTGGTTTGATTTGTGTTTCCAAAAACAAGGGAGATTGAGCGTTAAGTGAAATAAAAAAATAATAATTCAAGTAAACTATATTATTATGCATTGATTTGCAAGCTCACTGAATTCAAGAATATTAGGCTAATTGTAACAGTGTTTACAAAAATGCAACAAATGTTGCACAACAAGGGAAAAGAGCCTTAACTCTGATTACACAATTGATACAAAGATATGGAAAAAAATCCAAACATACATTCCAAAAGTAACTTTATTAGATTTATAATAAAAAGAAACCAGTCATAAATGCGTACTCTTACACACACAGATTAAAACTAGTCGATAGGTAGATAAAGTCTGTGCTGTTATCAAAAAAAAAAAAAAAAAAAAAAGAGTCAGATTGGTGTTAAACTTAAAGGGGTCTGTCAAGTAAAAAAAAAAAACATTCATGATTTAAATAGGAAATGTCATTTTAAACAACTTTCCAATTTACTTTTATCACCAATTTTGCTTTGTTCTCTTGGTATTCTTAGTTGTAAGCTAAACCTAGGAGGTTCATATGCTAATTTCTTAGACCTTGAAGACTGCCTTTAATCTGAATGAATTTTGACCACTAGAGGGCATTAGTTCATGTGTTTTTATATAGATAAAATTGAGATCATGCACGTGAAGTTATCCTGGAGTGAGCACTGATTGGCAAAATGCAATTCTGTCAAAAGAACTGAAATAAGGGGGCAGTTTGAAGAGTCATAGATACTTGGGGGCCATTTATGAAGCTCCGGATGGAGCTTGAGGGCCTGTGTTTCTGGCGAGCCTGCAGGCTCGCCAGTAACACCCGTTATGATGCAGCAGTCTAAAGACTGCTGCTACATAACCTGTCTGCATGATCTAAACAGGTGGACAGACATCACTGCAATTCAACCCAATCGAGTACGATTGGGTTGATTGACACCCCCCCTGCACAAGCGCTGCTGGTGCAATGCTGAATACGGAGAGCGTATTGCTCTCCTCATTCAACGAGGTCTGTCGGACCTGATCCGCACTGTCGGATCAGGTCTGACAGACCTTTTTTAAATAGGCCCAAGGTAATCACAGAGGTAAAAAGTATTTCTATAACAATGTTGATTATGCAAAACTTGGGAATGGGTAATAAACGGATTATCTTTCTTTTTAAGCAAAAAAAATTATGGTGTTGAATGTCCCTTTAACTGTTGATAGCAAATAAATGCCTCAACTCTAGGGGGCACCACAAACTTTCAAATTATCAAGCTGCAATGATCTATAGGGTAATTAAACATATAAAATAATCAATAAATAAAAATGAAAATAAAAATAGAAATAAAAAAAAATTGAATGAAAAAAAAAATTAAAAAATAAAAATGATCAAAAAACAAACTCTGTCATTGATAAACATGGAACCATTGTAAATTGATTATTACGTTATGGATATATATAAAGGTAATAGAAGACAGCACTCACTGGGCTTAAGGATAAGCAATAGAAGCTTTTATTTATGTGACGTTTCGGGTACAGCTCCCCTTCATCAGACCTGCTGTCTTCTATTACCTTTATCTTTACCTGCATTCAGCACCCTTGCAACTGGACACTTGTTTGTGCGAGTGCACCAGCCTCTGTGAATATATATATATATATAAATATATATATATATACAGTCGCGAATTGTTCGCCGGCGAATAGTTCCCGGCGAACATAGCTTGTTCACGTTCGCAGCGGCGGGGTGAACATATGCGATGTTCTGTCTGCCCCCTATTTGTCATCATTGAGTAAACTTTGACCCTGTATCTCACAGTCTGCAGACACATTCCAGCCAATCAGCAGCAGACCCTCCCTCCCAGACCCTCCCAGATCCTGGACAGCAGCCATTTTAGATTCATTCGGAAGCTGTATTGTTAGTGAGAGGAGGGACAGTGTAGCTGCTGGTGATTTAATAGGGAATATGATAGCTAGGCTAGTGTATTTAGTGTCTACTACAGTCCTGAAGGACTCATCTGATCTCTGCTGTAAGGACAGCACGCCAAAAAGCCCTTTTTAGGGCTAGAACATCATTTTTTTTTATTTTTTTTTTTCTGTGTAATCTAATTGCAGTTGCCTGCCTGCCAAGCCACTTGCCCAGTGCCACCACTCATATCTGGTGTAAAAGTGTACATTTAAAAAAAAAAAACTTTTTTGACTGTGAAACATCAGTCTGCTAGTGTAATCTAATTGCAGTTGCCTGCCTGCCAGCGGTGTGCCAGGCCCACTGGCCCAGTGCCACCACTCATATCTGGTGTAATAGTAGTGTAAATTTAAAAAAAAAAAAAACTTTTTTGACTGTGAAACATCAGTCTGCTAGTGTAATCTAATTGCAGTTGCCTGCCTGCCAGCATGTGTGCCAGGCCCACTTGCCAGTGCCACCACTCATATCTGGTGTAACAGTAGTGTAAATTAAAAAAAAAAAATCTTTTTTGACTGTGAAACATCAGTCTGCTTTTGTAATCTAATTGCAGTTGCCTGCCTGCCAGCGTGTGTGCCAGGCCCACTTGCCCAGTGCCACCACTCATATCTGGTGTAACAGTAGTGTAAATTTAAAAAAAAAAACTTTTTTGACTGTGAAACATCAGTCTGCTAGTGTAATCTAATTGCAGTTGTCTGCCTGCCAGCGTGTGTGCCAGGCTCACAGCATATACTGTGCCCACTTGCCCAGTGGCACCACTCATATCTTGTTTAATAGTAGTGTAAGTGTACATTAAAAAAAAAAAACTTTTTGGACTGCGAAACATCAGTCTGCGTTTTTTTGTGTCAGGCTCACAGCGTATACTGTGCACACTTGCCCAGTGCCACCACTCATATCTTGTTTAATAGTAGTGTAAGTGTAAATTTAAAAAAATAAAACTTTTTGGACTGTGAAACATCACTCTGTTTTTTGTGTCAGGCTCACAGCGTATACTGTGCCCACTTGCCCTGTTCCACCACTCATATCTTGTTTAATAGTAGTGTAAGTTTACATTTAAAAGAATAAAACATTTTGGACTGTGAAACATCAGTCTGCTTTTTTGTGTCAGGCTCACAGCGTATACTGTCTCCACTTGCCCAGTGCCACCACTCATATTTTGTTTAATAGTAGTGTAAGTGTACATTTAAAAAAAAAAAAAAAAATGGACTGTGAAACATCAGTCTGCTTTTTTGTGTCAGGCTCACAGCGTATACTGTGCCCACTTGCCAAGTGCCACCACTCATATCTTGTTTAATAGTAGTGTAAGTGTACATTTAAAACAAAAAAACTTTTTGGACTGTGAAACATCAGTCTGCTTTTTTGTGTCAGGCTCACAGCATATACTGTGCCCACTTGCCCAGTGCCACCACTCATATCTTGTTTAATAGTAGTATAAGTGTACATTTAAAAAAAATAAAAAAAAATTTGGACTGTGAAATATCAGTCTGCTTTTTTGTGACAGGCTCACAGCGTATACTGTGCCCACTTCCCAGTGCCACCACTCATATCTTGTTTAATAGTAGTGTAAGTGTACATTTAAAAAAATAAAAATACTTTTTGGACTGTGAAACATCAGTCTGCTTTTTTGTGTCAGGCTCACAGCGTATACTGTCTCCACTTGCCCAGTGCCACCACTCATATCTTGTTAATAGTAGTGTAAGTGTACATTTAAAAAAATAAAAACTTTTTGGACTGTGAAACGTCAGTCTGCTTTTTTGTGTCAGGATCACAGCGTATACTGTGCCCACTTGCCCAGTGCCACCACTCATATCTTGTTTAATAGTAGTATAAGTGTACATTTAAAAAAATAAAAAAAATTTGGACTGTGAAATATCAGTCTGCTTTTTTGTGACAGGCTCACAGCGTATACTGTGCCCACTTGCCCAGTGCCACCACTCATATCTTGTTTAATAGTAGTGTAAGTGTACATTTAAAAAAATAAAAACTTTTTAGACTGTGAAACATCAGTCTGCTTTTTGTGCCTGGCTCACAGCGTATACTGTGCCCACTTGCCCAGTGCCACCACTAATATCTTGTTTAATAGTAGTATAAGTGTACATTTAAAAACCAAAAAAAATTTTTGGACTGTGAAACATCAGTCTGCTTTTCTGTGTCAGGCTCACAGCTTATACTGGGCCCACTTACCCAGTGCCATCACTCATATCTTGTTTAATAGTAGTGTAAGTGTACATTTAAAAAAAAAAAAAAAACTTTTGGACTGTGAAACATCAGTCTGCTTTTTTTATGTCAGGCTCACGGTGTATACTGTGCCCACTTGCCAGTGCCACCACTCATATCTTGTTTAATAGTAGTGCAAGTTTAAATTAAAAAAAACAAAACAAAAAACATTTGGACTGTGAAACATCAGTCTGCTTTTTGTGTCAGGCTCACAGCGTATACTGTGCCCACTTGCCCAGTGCCACCACTCATATCTTGTTTAATAGTAGTGTAAGTGTACATTTAAAACAAAAAAATGTTTTGGACTGTGAAACATCAGTCTGCTTTTTTGTGTCAGGCTCACAGCGTATACAGTGCCCAATTGCCCAGTGCCACCACTCTATCTTGTTTAATAGTAGTATAAGTGTACATTTAAAAAAAAAAATAAAAAAAATTTGGACTGTGAAACATCAGTCTGCTTTTTTGTGTCAGGCTCACAGCTTATACTGGGCCCACTTGCCCAGTGCCATCACTCATATCTTGTTTAATAGTAGTGTAAGTGTACATTTAAAAAAATAAAAACATTTTCGACTGTGAAACATCAGTATGCTTTTTTGTGTCAGGCTCACAGCGTATACTGTGCCCACTTGCCCAGTGCCACCACTCATATCTTGTTTAATAGTAGTGTAAGTGTACATTTAAAACAAAAAAACGTTTTGGACTGTGAAACATCAGTCTGCTTTTTTGTGTCAGGCTCACAGCGTATACTGTGCCCAATTGCCCAGTGCCACCACTCATATCTTGTTTAATAGTAGTATAAGTGTACATTTAAAAACAAAAAAAAAATTTTGGACTGTGAAACATCAGTCTGCTTTTTTGTGTCAGGCTCACAGCTTATACTGGGCCCCACTTGCCCAGTGCCATCACTCATATCTTGTTTAATAGTAGTGTAAGTGTACATTTAAAAAAAAAAAAACAAAAAAACTTTTTGGACTGTGAAACATCAGTCTGCTTTTTTATGTCAGGTTCACGGCGTATGCTGTGCCCACTTGCCCAGTGCCTCCACTCATATCTTGTTTAATAGTAGTGCAAGTTTAAATTTAAAAAACAAACAAAAAACATTTGGACTGTGAAACATCAGTCTGCTTTTTTGTGTCAGGCTCACAGTGTATACTGTGCCCCACTTGCCCAGTGGCACCACTCATATCTTGTTTAATAGTAGTGTAAGTGTACATTTAAAAAAAAAAATCTTTTTGTACTCTAAAACATCACTCTGCTTTTTTGTGTCAGGCTCACAGCGTATACTGTGCCCACTTGCCCAGTGCCACCACTCATATCTTGTTTAATAGTAGTGTAAGTGTGCAGTTAAAAAAATAAAAACTTTTTGGACTGTGAAACATCAGTCTGCTTTTTTGTGTCAGGCTCACAGCGTATACTGTGCCCACTTGCCCAGTGGCACCACTCATATCTTGTTTAATAGTAGTGTAAGTGTACATTTAAAAAAATAAAAACTTTTTGGACTGTGAAACATCAGTCTGCTTTTTTGTGTCAGGCTCACATCGTATACTGTGCCCACTTGCCCAGTGCCACCACTCATATCTTGTTTAATAGTAGTGTAAGTGTACATTTAAAAAAATAAAAAAAAATTGGACTGTGAAACATCAGTCTGCTTTTTTGTGTCAGGCTCACAGCATATACTGTGCCTACTTGCCCAGTGCCACCACTCATATCTTGTTTAATAGTAGTGTAAGTGTACAGTTAAAAAAATTAAAACATTTTGGACGGTGAAACATCAGTCTGCTTTTTTGTGTCAGGCTCACAGCATATACTGTGCCTACTTGCCCAGTGCCACCACTCATATCTTGTTTAATAGTAGTGTAAGTGTACATTTAAAACAAAAAAACTTTTTGGACTGTGAAACATCAGTCTGCTTTTTTGTGTCAGGCTCACAGCGTATACTGTGCCCACTTGCCCAGTGCCACCACTCATATCTTGTTTAATAGTAGTGTAAGTGTACATTTAGAAAAAAAAAAAACTTTTTGGACTGTGAAACATCAGTCTGCTTTTTTGTGCCAGGCTCACAGTGTATACTGTGCCCACTTGCCCAGTGCCACCACTCATATCTTGTTTAATAGTAGTATAAGTGTACATTTAAAAACAAAAAAAACATTTTTGGACTGTGAAACATCAGTCTGCTTTTTTGTACAAGCTACTTTCAAGGTTAGTGTAGACCAATGGTAGAATAACCAGACTTGCCTACCTCCTAATTGCACCTCTCACAATTGTGCAATTGATTTAAAAAGATTTAAAAAGTAACAAGGGGTGGAGGCGGCGCCAAAAGAGGCGATCTAGCACTTTGAAATAAATTTCTAAAAACCTGGGTAGGTATCGAATCTAAATAGTCTAATAACAACTATATATGTTATACATATCCCCAATAGATCAGAATGAATACAATTGGACCTTATGATTAAAATAATTCAATATGTATTTCTCTAGACTAACCCAAACCACTTTTTATCAGATTTTGAACTTCTTAAGAAATTCTTAAAAAATTCTTAAAAATGCAAAGGTGCTGCAGGTTTCAATATCAAATAACACATTTTTTATTACACAAAATCCAGATAATTCTAGAAGAATTCAGAGTATTCAAATAAGTATAAAATCCACTTAAATACTGTGACAACCGGTGTCCATTAATCTAAAAAATAAAAAATAAAAAATAAATGAGAATTAAAATTACTAATGTCCTTAAAAGACTTTCGAGCAAACTTTAAACAAATAATTATAACGCTCTAATCAGAAAAAGGTTCTAGAACAGTTTCCAACCCACTATGTATAGCTGTTAGCAAAAAAACAGTATTTGGAACTCTGTGCATTAATATTCAATGTTGACTGTGAATAAAAAAGCCTTAAATAAAGCTATTGTGTTGTTATAAAAACAACCAGACTGGTTAACAATTGCAGTAACTTCTTATGGCAGTAACACAGTTCTTTATATATAAAAGCGCTATTGGGAGTCTGTTTGCAGCAATGTTAGTGTGATCATATAAGTGCTGTTTTATAACATTCTTCCGTGAGGGCTTTAGAATCTCTAGGTAGTAATGGCTGTAATAGCTTCCACAGGTGTAAATTAGTGCTTCAGTGTTTCAAACGGTAATCAGTGAGTCTTTTGAAAACACATTCAGAGTACCTTTAATAAGTGCTGGTAATCTTCTCTTGGTATCCTTAGTGTGCACACTAGTAGAAGAAACGGTTGATCTGTTCTCCTACCGTATAGCCAGGTCCTCCAAGTCTTACTGGCGTGACGGTTCTGGGAGTGAATGTGTCTCTGTAGTCTTTTTCCTTTCTGCAGGGCTGGATAATAGACAAGTACAGATCAACCGTTTCTTCTACTAGTGTGCACACTAAGGATACCAAGAGAAGATTACCAGCACTTATTAAAGGTACTCTGAATGTGTTTTCAAAAGACTCACTGATTACCGTTGAAACACTGAAGCACTAATTTACACCTGTGGAAGCTATTACAGCCATTACTACCTAAGAGATTCTAAAGCCCTCACGGAAGAATGTTATAAAACAGCACTTATATGATCACACTAACATTGCTGCAAACAGACTCCCAATAGCGCTTTTATATATAAAGAACTGTGTTACTGCCATAAGAAGTTACTGCAATTGTTAACCAGTCTGGTTGTTTTTATAACAATCACAATAGCTTTATTTAAGGCTTTTTTATTCACAGTCAACATTGAATATTAATGCACAGAGTTCCAAATACTGTTTTTTTGCTAACAGCTTACATAGTGGTTGGAAACTGTTCTAGAACCTTTTTCTAATTAGAGCGTTATAATTATTTGTTTAAAGTTTGCTCGAAAGTCTTTTAAGGACATTAGTAATTTTAATTCTCATTTATTTTTTATTTTTTAGATTAATGGACACCGGTGTCACAGTATTTAAGTGATTTTATACTTATTTGAATACTCTGAATTCTTCTAGAATTATCTGGATTTTGTGTAATAAAAATTTGTTATTTGATATTGAAACCTGCAGCACCTTGCATTTTTTAAGAATTTTTTAAGAATTTCCTAAGAAGTTCAAATCTGATAAAAAGTGGTTTGGGTTAGTCTAGAGAAATACATATTGAATTATTTTAATCATAAGGTCCAATTGTATTCATTCTGATCTATTGGGGATATGTATAACATATATAGTTGTTATTAGACTATTTAGATTCGATACCTACCCAGGTTTTTAGAAATTTATTTCAAAGTGCTAGATCGCCTCTTTTGGCGCCGCCTCACCCCTTGTTACTTTTAAGTCTGCTTTTTTGTGTCAGGCTCACAGCTTATACTGGGCCCACTTGCCCAGTGCCATCACTCATATCTTGTTTAATAGTAGTGTAAGTGTAAATTTAAAAAAATAAAAACATTTTCGACTGTTAAACATCAGTCTGCATTTTTATGTCAGGCTCACGGCGTATACTGTGCCCACTTTGCCCAGTGCCACCACTCATATCTTGTTTAATAGTAGTGCAAGTGTTAATTTTAAAAAAAAAACAAAAAAAACATTTGGACTGTGAAACATCAGTCTGCTTTTTTGTGTCAGGCTCACAGCATATAATGTGCCCACTTGCCCAGTGCCACCACTCATATCTTGTTTAATAGTAGTGTAAGTGTACATTTAAAACAAAAAAAACTTTTTGGACTGTGAAACATCAGTCTGCTTTTTTGTGTCAGGCTCACAGCGTATACTGTGCCCACTTGCCCAGTGGCACCACTCATATCTTGTTTAATAGTAGTGTAAGTGTACATTTAAAAAAAAATGACAGGCAGAGGCAGGCCACCCCATAGGTGCCGTCATGGTCGTGGTGCTGTGATTCCCTTTGGCCCTAGAATAATGCCCAGTGTTCAGAGGCCACGTCCCATGAACTCGAAAAGTTCTGAGGACATAGTTGACTTTTTAACACAGGACACCCCATCTTTTATAGCTTCCGCTCCGAACCTTGACGCACCATCCTCCTCCAGCTTATCTTCGGGCAGCAACTCTCAAGTTACCACTCGCCCGCCTGCCGCCACCACCAACACTAGCACCACAGCCACTTCACTTGATCTGTCAAAGGAGTTATTTACACATCAGTTGGAGGAAATGAGTGATGCACAAACCATCATTGACAGAGGATGTAGATAACAGTGATATGTCTCAGTCAGGCAGCATTACACACATGGACGTACGGTGTGATGATAATGATGTTTTACCCGCTGCTGCTTCCTTTGTTGATATGTCAGATACAAGTGAAGTGGTTGATGATGACGATGCGTCCGTGGATGTCACGTGGGTGCCCGCTAGAAGAGAGAAGAAGAACAGGGGGAAAGTTCAGATGGGGAGACAGAGAGGAGGAGGAGGAGACGAGTTGGAAGCAGGGGTAGGTCATCGCAAGGAGCTAGTGGCACAGTCAGACAGCATGCATCGGCACCCGGGGTCAGCCAGACAGCACGCCAATCAACGCATGCTGTTGCCACCACCAGAATGCCATCATCGCAGAGCTCAACAGTGTGGCATGTTTTTGTGTGTCTGCCTCTGACAACAGCGATGCCATTTGCAACCTGTGCCAAAAGAAACTGAGTCATGGGAAGTCCAACACCCACCTAGGTACAACTGCTTTGCGAAGGCACATGATTGCACATCACAAACGCCTACGGGATCAACACATGAGTAGAAGCAGCACACAAACTCAAAGCTGCCATCCTCCTCCTGGTCCAGCATCTTCAGCCACGTCAACCACTGCTGTCCTCCTTGCCCCCTCTCAACCATCCGCCACTCCATCTCTCTTCCGGAGCAGTTCCTGCTCATCTGCCCACAGTCAGGTGTCTGTCAAGGACATGTTTGAGCGTAAGAAGCCATTGTCACAAGTCACCCCCTTGTGCAAATGGGGTCTTTCATGCTGTCATGCCTGTTGAGGGACCTTCGTATAAAAAAGCTTAAGGAGAACGACCTGTACTGAGTGTCCACGCTAATAGACCCCCGGAATAAGCATAAAGTGCCTGAAATGTTACCGAATTACCGCAAGTTGGAAAGGATGCAGCAGTTCCAAAATAAATTAAAAAGTATGCTATTACACAGTGTATAAGGGTGATGTCACAGCACAACGGAAATCTAACAGGGGAAGAGGTGAAAGTAATCCTCCGACTCCCATGACCACACCGGCAAGGACAGGATGCTTTACAGACGTGTTGTTGATGGAGGACATGCAGAGCTTTTTAAGTTCTATTCATCGCCACAGCCCTTCGGGGTCCACCCTCAGAGAATGACTCGACCAACAGGTAGCTGACTACCTCGCCTTAACTGCAGATCTCGACACTCTGAGGAGCGATTAACCCATTGACTACTGGGTGTGCAGGCTTGACCTGTGGCCTGAGCTATCCCAATTTGTGATAGAACTTCTGGCCTGCCCCGCTTCTAGTGTCCTGTCAGAAAGGACCTTCAGTGCAGCAGGAGGTATTGTCACTGAGAAGAGTAGTCGCCTAGGTCAAAAAAGTCTAGATTACCTCACCTTAAGATGAATGAGGGATGGATCCGAAGGGACTGACATTGGGCGATACATTAGAGTAAAAAAGGCCTGATGAGATGAGCTGCCTTGGGCTAAAATGGTCCACACACTGCCTGTATTTTATCTTTGAATGCCGGATGACTTACGTGACTTATCCGCCACCAACTAGGGTTCAGCTGCAATGTTTTAGGGCACTTTCTGCCTGGGAAACAAACATCAATTTTTCTGGCCGCTGATACAGCAGCGGCTGCAACAATACCTAATTTTTCCAGGATTGTGTACATGCCAAATTTTTCTGGCTTCTGGTGCTGCACTGCGGCTTCAAAAACCAAACCAAAAAAAAAGGCACGTAACAGGGATTAAACTGATAGGAATAGAACTACTTAACACACCACTCCTATCTGGTGGCACATTAGATTGCACGCGCAGTGCCCCCAAATTTTGAAGTAGGAGGACCGACCAAGCATCTTTTTCCATCTCCCGGTTCTAAAATCCATGCCATATACACGTCCCCTGACGCCGCAACTGCCTCTGGGAACCTTACCATGGGTCCCAGACTGCACGTCTTGTAATTCTCTGTCTGGGAAATTATCTATCTATCAAATCTATCTATCTATCTATCTATCTATCGTATCTATCAAATATATTATTGCTCTATTGATCTATCTATCTAATCTATGTATGTATCTATCTATCAAATCTATCTATCTCGTGGCCGGACTGTTATCTGACAGCCACTTGTTGTTTCAGCCAAATGTCCATCGGCCAAATGTCCATCTGCCAAATGTCCGTCGGCTAAAAGTCCTTTCACGATTGCACGTGCAGTGCCCAAAATTTTGAAGTAGGAGGACCGACCAAGCATCTTTTTCCATCTCCCGGTTCCTAAAATCCATGCCATGTACACGTCCCCTGATAGGGGACGTAACAGGGATTAAACTGATACAATAGTACTACTTACACACCACTCATATCTGGTGGCACAGTAGATTGCACGCGCAGTGCCCAAAATTTGAAGTAGGGAGACCGACAAGCATCTTTTTCCATCTCTCCCAGTTCCTAAAATCCATGCCATATACACGTCCCTGATAGGGAACATAACAGGGATTAAATTGATAAGAATAGTACTTCTTAACACACCACTCATATCTGGTGGCACAGTAGATTGCACACGCAGTGCCTCAAATTTGAAGTAGGGAGGACCGACCAAGCATTCTTTTCCATCTCCCGGTTCCTAAAATCCATGCCTTATACACGTCCCCTGGCGCCGCAACTGCCTCTGGGAACCTTACCATGGGACTGGGAAATTATCTATCAAATCTATCTATTTATTTATCAAATCTATCTATCGTATCTATCAATCTATCAAATCTATTGTATCTATCTATCTATCTATCTATCTATCTATCAAATCTATCTATCTCGTGGCCGGACTGTTATCTGACAGCCACTTGTTGTTTCGGCCAAATGTCTGTCGGCCAAATTTCCGTCTGCCAAATGTCCATCGGCTAAAAGTCCGGCCACGATTGCATGCGCAGTGCCCCAAATTTGAAGTAGGAGGATCGACCAAGCATCTTTTTCCATCTCCCGGTTCCTAAAATCCATGCCATATACACATCCCCTGGCTCTGCAACTGCCTCTGGGAACCTTACCATGGGTCACAGACCGCACGTCTTGTAATTCCCTGTCTTGGAAATTATCTATCTATCAAATCTATCTATCTATCTATCTTAGTATCGTATCTATCAAATGTATCTATTGCATCTATTGATCTATCTTTCTTAATCTATGTATCTATCTAACTATCTATCTCTTGGCCAGACTGTTATCTGACAGCCACTTGTGTGTCGCCAAATGTCCGTCAGCCAAATGTCCCGTCAGCCAAAAGTCCGGCCATGATTGCACACAGCAGTGCCCCAAATTTGAAGGAAGAGGACCGACCAAGCATCTTTTTCATCTCCCGGTTCCTAAAATCCACGCCATATACAGGTCCCCTGATAGAGGACGGAACAGGGATTAAACTGATAGGAATAGTACTATTTAACACACCTTATAATATTTATTTAATTTATTTATTTATAAAATATTTTACCAGGAAGGTACATTGAGATTTCTCTCGTTTTAAAGTATGTCCTGGGATCACAAAACATTGCATTGATAATGTAGAGAGAGACAATGCAGAGAGAAGAATCTGAAGAAGAGGAGTTACAAGAGGAAGGTAGCTTTGAGGAGGGTGAAGACCTACACAGCAGGCATCCCAGGGGGCATGTTGTCACCTTTCGGGGACCCTGTTGTGATACGTGGCTGGGTGGAGGAAGAGACCTTCAATGACATCAGTGAGGACAAGGAACGGGACATGGCTTAGCTTTGGTATCCAACCTTGTACAAATGGGGAGTTTGCAGTTGTGCAAATGGAATGTTTGTGGTTGTTTGTGGTGCGTTAAACGGGGGAGTTTGGTCTGTCCAATGTGAAGCGGGCGTACCCTTACACTACCTGATCGATACAACATCATACCTGATGTTTTAAAGCACTTTTTCCAAACAATTTAGGAATGTTAGGTGATTTATGCCCTTTATGGATTAAAACCAGACTCTGCATCAACTATGTAATTTTAACGTTGGAGTTTTGCCATGGATCCCCCTCCGGCAATGCCACAATGGGGACAACCTTTTGCGCCCTCTTATGCGAATTTATATGTTAACGATTTTGAAAATAACTACATATGGTAAAATAATCCTTTTTTATGAAAACATTATCAAATTTTATCGCTATATTGATGATGTTATAATTTTAACGGACGGGTGACAAAGCAAAGATAGATAAATTTAATAATTTTATGAATGATAATAGTCACAATCTTGTATTTACTGCAAATATTTCTAATACTAAATGGAATTCTTGGATCTCTTTTATTTGTGAATGATAATAATCAGATAGCGATTACTAATTACAGAAAACCAACTAAAAAAACAGGTTACATCGAGCAACAAGTGGTCATACAAAGAGTTGGATCTCAAATGTTCCATATGGTCAGTATTTGCGTATGCGGAAAAGTTTGTGTACCCATATGCCTGATTTTATTTCTGAGGGCTGCAATTCTAGATAAAAAATTCTCTGATAAGGGGTATAAAAAGAGCTATTGAAGACAGCGAAGGATAGGGCCTTGAATACCATTAGATGTGATTTACTCAATAAGACTAATATGTCCAAGAGAGGGGATAGTTTCCCTCCTGATACTCCAAGGTTTTATCACTAGATATTATTGATAGGTGCCACTTTATACAACGTGTTTTAAAAAAAGCACTGGGTCATTCTGAAACTGACCCAATATTAGGGAATATGTTGTCAGATAAACCCCAGGTCATTTTTAAAAAAGGGTAAAAACCTGAAGAACCTATTAGCTCCTAGTAGGCTTTGGGACCCTTCATCAAATATAGATAACACACATAATGGTTAACTGTGAAGAAGGGTAATTGTCGTTGTATGAAAACAGTATGTAATATGTGTAGTCACATTGATATTCATCCACATTTACCAACTGGGACGGTACTCAGAAGTTTAATATTAATGTTAGAGCTACCTGTGATTCAACATTTGTGGTCTATTTATTAATTGTGGAGTGGCCCTTTTTTATGTAGGGCGCACAAAAAGAAAAATAAGGACTAGAACTAATGAACACGTATATAACATTAAATTGGCTAAGAAAGAAAGATCGATTAAACATAGGTATCCCCATTCATTTTTCTGAAATGCATAATTGTTAACTCATCTTCTTTTAAAGTGAGAGTCATTGACTGGATCCCACCAAACGTTCATAATAGTCTCCTTGCTTTAAGACAGCAGGAGACCATTGAATCTACAAAATTGGGAGTCTGAATCCCAGAGATCTGAACGTTGATCTGGATCTTGCTGCATATATGTAATTTAATAGCTATACTTTAATAGTCTACATTACATGTACAAGTTCACTGACACTAGGTAATGTGTTGGGTGAATGATTTAGTGTGCGTATGTATGCGTTTGGGTTCTTGTGAGAACTTTAATGTTTATGTGTTTTTTTGTGTGTGTCTGAATTGTGTGTGTATGTGTTTGTGTGTGTGTGTGTGTATATGGGTGTGCATATGTAATATGAATTGAATTTGTTAGTGCTAGTGTGAGTGTAAGTGTATGCGTGTGTGAGTGCACATACTATTATATGTTTATATTATTCAGGTTAGTTAAGATAATAGTGATCCTTTTTGCCTTATTTAGTTTCCTCCTTTTACATTCTGTTTGGTAGTTGTCAGAAGTCATTTTTTCGACTAATGGGTAATTATTTAATAAAGTATTTACAAAGTTTTAAAAAAAATAATTTTATGATTTGATTAGGGTTATTGTTGATTATGTGTTGTTTAGGTAATGTAATAATAATAATAATATCTTTTCATGGATCGTAAATTTTTAATGTATTTTTCAATGTATTTTAATGAACATGACATATAATTACCTATGTGTCTAGTATTAATTTATGTAACATCTGTATATGTATTTTTTATATATAATTATTGTATGGTAATATGAAACGGTTTCTTTTATGTTCATATAACAATGGGTTGCCGTTGTCCCCTTGTGTATAAATTTTCAGCTCATTGCTATCTCATTACATCTACCTGAGCTATTCTAATTGTGCCCTGAAAAAGTCCGGCCGGGGTTCCGGACGAAACGCGTAGGGATATCGCTAGTGCTTTGCCCTCATTGACAGTTCGTGCAGCCTGAGAGGTTTAGGCCTAAAAGGTGACGCTCCGGATCCTATGCTGTCACAGTGATGTCAGACGCCGGCTTGTGTTTGGTGGTCCTTTCCAGATCTGCACACTTCCTGCCTGTTGATCGGGACTCAGACTGCCACTGCCTTTGATCTTCATCTGGGAATTTTACTTTGCTTACTTAAGTGTAAGTTTTATGGTTTATTGTATCTGCATACGTGTATTAAAAATCTCAAGTCTTTTTTGCGCTTCTTGTACTCTTTTGCCTGGTATCCAACCTTGTACAAATGGGGGAGTTTGCGGTTGTGCAAATGGACTGTTTTGCGGTGCGTTAAACGGGGAGTTTGGTCTGTCACTGTGATGCGGGCGTAACCCTTACACTACCTGATCGATACAACATCATACCTGATGTTTTAAAGCACGTTATTCCAAACAATTTAGGAATGTTATGTGATTTATGCCCTTTATGGATTAAAACCAGACTCTGCATCAACTATGTAATTTCCGTGGGAGTTTTGCCATGGATCCCCTCCGGCATGCCACAGTCCAGGTGTTAGTACCCTTGAAACAACTTTTCCTTCACTATTGTGGCCAGAAAGAGTCCCTGTGGGTTTTAAAATTCGCCTGAGCCTATTGAAGTCAAATGGCGGTTCGCCTGTTCGCGAACATCTGCGGAAGTTCGCGTTGCTGTTCGCGAACGGAAGATTTTAAGTTTGCGACATCACTATTGATGTGAGCTGCCTCTGTGTTTTTTTTGGTGCCTGCAATAATGATGTTATTTTAAATGAATAATCCACTGCACATTTTGGTGTCTGTGCTATAATGGATTGAAACTAATGAAAAACAGTCATAATATTGTTGTTTATGTGACATAAAATAACAACTCTCATACAATGTATGGTTTTAATATTTCTGTCTTCTGATAATTGGTTTAAAATTGTAGATTATATAATACAAAAGTTAAATTTGTATTTCTAGTTAATTATTTATAATGTTTTTATCACATACTGTTTTAATTATAAATACAAAGAAATATACACTTTCGTAAGTTGTTTAAAACAAATTAAATTGCAAAATGCAAATTATTTGTTTGCTTTTTTGTGTAAATGAAATATTTAATAAAGGTTTTACATACTGTAGCTGGTTAATTCAAATTCATTTTGCATACTTCACATGATTAAAGGCAAGGTTATAACCCTTTTTAAAATGAAACTCTATAATGTTGAAATAAAGCTTTTGTATGCTAGAGGAACGCTTCAAAATGAAAGCTATATTACAATGATTAAGTTCTCCTTTATTTCTTCTCATAATTCATAGGGTTACCACACTGGATTTGTGTAATTTTATCATACCAATGATATGACAGATACCTCAGCATAATGATATCTCTCGATAGATAGATAGATAGATAGATAGATATCATTTTAAACTAATCTATCATTTATCTATCAACAGATAGATAGATGATGGATGAATGGATGGATGGATGGATGGATGGATAGATGGCTGCATGGATGGATAGATAGAAAGATATATATAATTTTAAAATTGTCTATCATCTATCTATCTATCTATTTATCTATCAATCAATCTATCTATCAATCTATCAATCTGTGAGTATCCATAGATTATAGATAGAAAGATATAATTTTAATCTAATGTATTTATCAACAGATAGATGATGGATAGAAATATAGATAGACATATATAATTTTAAACATATCTATCTATAATTTTCTATCAACAGATAGATAGATAAATGATGGGTGGATAGATAGATGATGGATTGGTAGATACGTTTAAAAATCTATATGCCTTTCTATTGATCATCTATCTGTTGAAAAATTAGTTTAAATTATATCTATCTATCTATCAATCATCTGTGAGTATCCATAGATGACAGACAGATAGATAGATATAGATAGATAGATAAATAGAGACATATATAATTTTAAACTAATCTATCACCTATCAACAGAAACACCCAAACATCTATCAATCTATCTATCTATCTATCTATCTATCTATCTATCTATCTATCTATCTATCTGTATCCATAAATAGATAGATGATAGATAGATAGAATTATAAACTTATCTATCTATCTATCATCTATCTATCTATCTATCTATCTATCTATCTATCTATCTATCTATCAATCTATCAGTAACCATAGATGATAGATAAATAGATAAGATAGATACATATATAATTGTAAACTAATATATCTATCATCTATGTAACAACAGAAACACACACACAAATAGCTAGCTATCTAATCTATAGAAATATAAATGTATAATTATTACTAATTACTATTAGTTTAAACTATGTATGTATGTATGTACTCCCTAATTTATTAATGTTTGGTTAAAATGGAAAATGCACAGCATTAAAACATGTGAATGTGATTAAAGAGCTATATTTGAGATCACCTTGACTTTTCATTATCTTATCATGTAGCATATCAAAGTACGTACAAGCTTCAAATTAAACTCTCCTGGGTTTACTGTGCAATAAATATTACTTGAAAGCAGGGCCGGCCCTAGCCATTGCGGGGCCCAAGGCAGGGTGACAAAATGGAGGCCCCTTTGTCTCCGCCCCAATCCCGCCCAGTCTCCGATCCAACCTGCCCAGGCCCAGCCCCAGACCCACCCAGTCTCCGCCCAACCCCACCCAGTCTCCACCCCAACCCCGTCCAGTTTCTGCCCCCAACCCCGCCCCAGTTTTTAAAATTAATTTTAAAAAATGGGAGAAATATAATTTAAAGGTAATGCACAACATTTAAAAAAAAAAAAAAAAAAAAAAAAAAATCCACTAATGTGAAGCACTATAGCATTGTATATACTGCAATAAACCATTTGTACTATTGGAACAACTGTTTATGTATATAATGAAGAATTATGCTGACAATTAGGGACAGTTGATTTGAACTGGCCCTTATTTTGCGTTTTTCTTATGATAACAAGAACATTACAGAGACGCCAGGGCCGGCCCTAGCAAGTGCAGGTCCATAGGCAGAATGACAGCGCAGAGGCCTCTACCCAGAACAATAAATACTTAAAGAAATGGGCCAACCACACACACACACCCCCACCATCCCCCACCATCCAACCCCACACACACACACACAACCAACCAACCACACACACACACTAAAGGGTCATAGAAATACTTGTAAACATTTTTTTTATTTTTTTTAAGATGTTAATGCTTTATTTAGAATATCAAGGTATGGCAGCTACCTGTTGTAATAAGGTTTGATTCATAGCCCCAACCATTATAGAAAGCAGTTAGGTAGTGTACATTGTGCATTTTATATGCAACTGAAAACAAATCTGCCATTACATTTAAACAAAAAGTACCTTAGTTACACCAAGTTACAATGAAAGTTTAACTTTGCAGTTACATTCTTTGATGTAGACATTAGACATTGATGTCCAATATCCACATAATCTTACAGTTGTTAATACCATGAAAACCCAAAGCAAAAATGTATAGAAATGGGAAGCAACTGAAATGGTGTAAATTGCTTAAGCTTAGTTGCAGAAAGGTACTTACTGTATCTAAGTCAAGCTGGTTAGCTGCAAATTACAGTTGTGTATTTACTTTATGCAATTTTAAATCCATATATTGAGGTTTTGTGACACATGATGGTATGCCAAGCTTTGTTATTGAGCTTTTATTAGTGACAACTCACGTCACACGCACCACACCAATAGGAATCAGCGGTCAAATCATAAAGGATATCCCAGCACCACTGCAATAAAATGATGCCCCCAGCACCCCTGCAATAAAATGATGCTCCCAGCAATAAACTGATGCCCCCAGCACACCTGCAATAAAATGATGCTCCCAGCAATAAACTGATTCCCCCAGCACACCTGCAATAAAATTATGCTCCCAGCCCCCATCTGTAATAAATGATGCCCCAGCAATAAAATGATGCTCCCAGCAATAAACTGATGCCCCTAGCACACCTGCAATACAATTATGCTCTCAGCCCCCCTCTGTAATAAATTATGCCCCAGCAATAAAATGATGCTCCCAGCAATAAAATGATGCCCCCAGCACCCTGCAATAAAATGATGCTCACAGCACCCTCCAATAAAATGATGCTCCCAGCAATAAACTGATGCCCCCAGGACACCTGCAATAAAATGATGCTCCCAGCAATAAAATGATGCCCCAAGCCCCCCCTGCAATAAAATGATGCTCTCAGCAATAAACTGATGCCCCCAGACCCCCTGCAATCAAATGATGCTCTCAGCAATAAACTGATGCCCCCAGCAATCTGCAATAAAATTATGCTCTCAACCCCTCTGCAATAAAATGATGCTCCCAGCAATAAACTGATGCCCCCAGCAGCCTGCAATAAAATGATGCTCCCAGCAATAAACGGATGCCCCCAGCACCCTGCAATAGAATGATGCTCCCAGCCCCCCATCAATAAACTGATGCCACCAGCACCCTGCAATAAAATGATGCTCCCAGCAATAAAATGATGCCCCCAGCTCACCTGCAATAAAATGATGCTCCCAGCCCCCTGCAATAAAATTATGCTCCCAGCAATAAACTGATGCCCCAGACCCCCTGCAATAAAATGATGCTCCCAGCAATAAACTGATGCCCCCAGACCCCCTGCAATAAAATGATGCTCCCAGCAATAAACTGATGCCCCCAGCACCCTGCAATGAAATGATGCTCCCAGCAATAAACTGATGACCCCAGCACCCTGCAATAAAAATGATGCTCCCAGCAATAAACTGATACCCCAGCACCCTGCAATAAAATGATGCTCCCAGCATTAAACTGATGCCCCCAGCACCCTGCAATGAAAATGATGCTCCCAGCATTAAACTGATGCCCCCAGCACCCTACAATAAAAAATGATGCTCCCAGCAATAAACTGATGCCCCCAGCACCCTGCAATAAAATGATGCTCCCAGCAATAAACTGATGCCCCCAGCACCCTGCAATAAAATGATGCTCCCAGCAATAAACTGATGCCCCCAGCACCCTGCAATAAAAATTATGCCCCCAGCAATAAACTGATGCCCCCAGCACCCTGCAATAAAAATGATGCTCCCAGCAATAAACTGATGCCCCCAGCACCCTACAATAAAAATGATGCTCCCAGCAATAAACTGATGCCCCCAGCACCCTGCAATAAAAATGATGCTCCCAGCAATAAACTGATGCCCTCAGCACCCTGCAATAAAAATGATGCTCCCAGCAATAAACTGATGCCCCCAGCACCCTGCAATAAAAATGATGCTCCCAGCAATAAACTGATGCACCCAGCCAGCCCCCCCTGCAATAAAATGATGCCCCCAGCCAGCCCCCCTGCAATAAAATGATGCCCACAGCCAGCCCCCCCTGCAATAAAATGATGCCCCCAGCCAGCCCCCCCTGCAATAAAATGATGCACCCAGCCAGCCCCCCTGCAATAAAATGATGCCCCCAGCCAGCCCCCCCTGCAATAAAATGATGCCCCAGCCAGCCCCCCCCCCTGCAATAAAATGATGCCCCCAGCCAGCCACCCCTGCAATAAAATGATGCCCCCAGTAGTATATATCAGAAATGAAGAACTCAATTGCAAAATATATAAAATTAAAAACAAATGTTCTTCTTCAATGGGGCATGCTACAAAAAAAAACGATTAGTTATCGTTTGCCTCTTTATCTTGGGGCAATGCCCTGCAAAAAGCCCTTTTAAGGGCTACAGGTAGTTTATTCTTAGTGTAGGGGGGTGTTTTTATTTTGGGGGCTTTTTTATTTTCATATGGATTAGGTATACTTTTTTAAAATTTTATCATTTTGTTTTTTATTTTCTGTAATTGTAGCTTAAAGGGACAGTCTACACCAGAATTTTAATTTTCACTAGACTGGCCCTTTAATTTAAACTTAGTTTATTTTTTATTTTTAAAGTAGTGTTAGTTTTTTATTTTTATTTTAATAGTAACTTTAGTATTTTGTAATTTAGGTAATTTGGGTTCATTTAGGGGGTGTTAGGTTAGGGGTCTTAGTAATTTAATTATTTATTTGCGTTGTGGGCTTTGGCGGTTTAGGGGTTAATACTTTAATAGGTAGTTTGCATTGTGGCTTAATGGCGGATTAGGGGTTAATAGTTTTAATAGGTAGTTTGCAATGATGAGGTTGGCGGATTTAGGGGTTAATACTTTAGTTATTACTTGCAGTGTGGGTTTGATGGTGGATATAGGGGTTAATAGTTTAATTAGGCTTATTGCATTGTGGGGGGTTGTCGGTTTAGGGATTAATACTTGTATTAGTTCCGATGTGGGCTTGATGGCGGATATAGGGGTCTTTACGTGTGGGGCTTATTTTTGGGAGGCGTGTTAGACTTTTACGGGAGATTTTATAATTTTTTAATTTTCTTAGGTACCGGCAGTTTCTCAAAACTTAAAAAAAATATGTTACAAAGTAAACTAACACCCATAAACTAGCTATTAACCCCTAAACCGCTTTCCCCCAGCATTGCAAATACTAAAATAAACCTATTAAACCCTAAACCGCTGACCTCCCACATCACCAACACTAAATAAACCTATTAACCTCTAAACTGCCGTCCCCTCACATGGTCAATACTAAATAAACCTATTAACTCCTAAACTGCCAGCCCCCCCCCACATTGTGACTCCCTAAATAAACTGCTGGCCCCCCACATCATGACAAACTAAATTAAACAATTAACCCCTAACACCCACTAGCTTTAAATTAAAGTTACAATATAACTACCTTAAAATAAATAAAAACTTACCTGTGAAAAAAACAACAAAGTTTAAACTATAAATAAACCTAACATTACTATTTAAAAAAATAAAAGATACCAAAAATAAAAAACCTAAATTACAAAATTAAAATATCCTAACACTACGAAAAAAACAAAAACCTAACATTAAAACAATAACAAAATCTAAAATTAAACTTAGTAACAAAACCTAACATTACACAAAATAACAAACTCTAAAATTACGAAAAATAAAAAATTCTAAGATTACAGAAAATAACAAAATTATCCAAAATTAGAAAATTAACCCCTTAATGACCGAGGACGTACGCCATACGTCCTCAGAAAAAATACAGTTAACGCCTGAGGACGTATGTCCTCAGTTTGGAAAGCAGCTGGAAGCGATCCTGATCGCTTCCAGCTGCTTTCCGGTTATTGCAGGATGCCTCGATATCGAGGCATCCTGCAATAACAATTTGTACCCCTCCCGTGCAGAGAGAGCCACTCTGTGGCCCTCTCTACACTGGACATCGATGGCCACATTCGTTGGTGGGTGGGAGCTGCAGTGGGAGGTGGGTGGGCGGCCATCGATGGGTTCTAAGACACAGAGAGAGGGCGGGATCGGGGGCGGGACAGTCGGGCGCGCACAGACGTGCGTGCATGCACGGGGGACGGCGGGCGCGTGCACGGGGAGGGAGCGGGTGGGAACCGCTACACTACAGAAAATTATCAAGTATAAGTGGGAGGAAGGGGGAGAAGAAATGCCCCAAAAAAGTAATCTAAGGGATCTGGGAGGGGGTGGGGGTTGGTTTTGGGCTACACTACAGCTACACTACAGAAAAAAATAAAATAACAAATAAAAAAGAGACTATATATTGTAAACTGGGTACTGGCAGACAGCTGCCAGTACCCAAGATGGCTGCCAAGAAGGTAGAATGGGAGGTTAGAGATCTGTTTGGGGGGGAGGGGGCAGGGAGGTTTGGGGGCTAAGGGGGGATCCTACACAGCAGCATATGTAAATATGCAAAGGGGAAAAAAAAGAAAAAAAGGATGCCTTTTATTTTAGTACTGGCAGATAGTGATGTCGCGAATAGTTCGCCGGCGAATAGTTCCCGGTGAACATAGCATGATCGCGTTTGCCACGGCGGGCGAACATATGCGATGTTCGATCCGCCCCCTATTCGTCATCATTGAGTAAACTTTTACCCTGTATCTCACAGTCTGCAGACACATTCCAGCCAATCAGCAGCAGACCCTCCCTCCCACCCAGACCCTCCCAGCTCATGGACAGCAGCCATTTTAGATTCATTCGGAAGCTGCATTGTTAGTGAGAGGAGGGACAGTGTAGCTGCTGGTGATTTAATAGGGAAATTGATAGCTAGGCTAGTGTATTCAGTGTCCACTACAGTCCTGAAGGACTCATCTGATCTCTGCTGTAAGGACAGCACCCCAAAAAGCCCTTTTTAGGGCTAGAACATCATTTTTTTATTTTATTTTTTTTCCTGTGTAATCTAATTGCAGTTGCCTGCCTGCCAAGCCACTTGCCCAGTGCCACCACTCATATCTGGTGTAACAGTAGTGTAAATTAAAAAAAAAAAAACTTTTTTGACTGTGAAACATCAGTCTACTAGTGTAATCTAATTGCAGTTGCCTGCCTGCCAGCGTGTGTGCCAGGCCCACTTGCCCAGTGCCACCACTCATATCTGGTGTAACAGTAGTGTAAATTAAAAAAAAAAACTTTTTTGACTGTGAAACATCAGTCTGCTAGTGTAATCTAATTGCAGTTGCCTGCCTGCCAGCGTGTGTGCCAGGCTCACAGCGTTTACTGTGCCCACTTGCCCAGTGCCACCCCTCATATCTTGTTTAATAGTAGTGTAAGTGTACATTTTAAAAAAAAAAAAACTTTTTGGACTGTGAAACATCAGTCTGCTTTATTGTGTCAGGCTCACAGCGTATACTGTGCCCACTTGCCCAGTGCCACCACTCATATCTTGTTTAATAGTAGTGTAAATGTACATTTAAAAAAAAAAACTTTTTGGACTGTGAAACATCAGTCTGCTTTATTGTGTCAGGCTCACAGCATATACTGTGCCCACTTGCCCAGTGCCACCACTCATATCTTGTTTAATAGTAGTGTAAGTGTACATTTAAAAGAATAAAAACTTTTTGGACTGTGAAACATCAGTCTGCTTTTTTGTGTCAGGCTCAAAGCGTATACTGTGCCCACTTGCCCAGTGGCACAACTCATATCTTGTTTAATAGTAGTGTAAGTGTACTTTTAAAAAATATGACAGGCAGAGGCAGGCCACCCCGCAAGTGCCGTCGTGGTCATGGTGCTGTGATTCCCTTTGGCCCTAGAATAATGCCCAGTGTTCAGAGGCCAAGTACCATGAACTCGAAAAGTTCTGAGGACATAGTTGACTTTTTAACACAGGACACCCAATCTTCTATAGCTTCCGCTCCGAACCTTGACGCACCATCCTCCTCCAGCTTATCTTCGGCAGCACCTCTCAAGTTACCACTCACCCGCCTGCCGCCACCACCAACACTACCACCACAGCTGCTTCACTTGATCTGTCAGAGGAGTTATTTACACATCAGTTGGAAGAAATGATTGATGCACATCCATTATTGCGAGAGGATGTAGATAACAGTGATATGTCTCAGTCAGGCAGCATTACACACATCGACGTACGGTGTGATGATGATGATGTTGTACCCGCTGCGGGAGTTTGGTCTGTCACTGTGAAGCGGGCGTAACCCTTACACTACCTTATCGATACAACATCATACCTGATATTTTAAAGCACGTTATTCCAAACAATTTAGGAATGTTAGGTGATTTATGCCCTTTATGGATTAAAACCAGACTCTGCATCAACTATGTAATTTTCCATGGAGTTTTGCCATGGATCCCCCTCCGGCACGCCACAGTCCAGGTGTTAGTCCCCTTGAAACAACTTTTCCATCACTATTGTGGCCAGAAAGAGTCCCTGTGGGTTTTAAAATTTGCCTGCCCATTGAAGTCAATGGGGGTTCGCCCGGTTCGCCGGTTTGCAAACTTTTGTGGGAGTTCGCGTTCGCAGTTCAAGAACCCAAATTTTTAGGTTTGCGACATCACTACATAATACACGTGTGGTGCGCAATGGCATTTTGCAGCCTTCTAATTACTAAAAAGCAACTCCAAAGCCATATATGTCTGCTATTTCTGAACAAAGGGGATCCCAGAGAAAAATGTACAACCATTTATGCCATAATTGCACAAGCTGTTTGTAAATAATTTCAGTGAGAAACCTAAAGTTTGTAAAAAAAAAATGTGAAAAAGTGAACTTTTTTTTTTATTTGATCGCATTTGGCAGTGAAATGGTGACATGAATTATACCACAATTTGCCTAGATCAATACTTTGGGATGTCTTCTAAAAAAAAAAATATATACATGTCATGGGATATTCAGGGATTCCTGAAAGATATCAGTGTTCCAATGTAACTAGCGCTAATTTAAAAAAAAAAGTGGTTTGGAAATAGCAAAGTGCTACTTGTATTTATGGCCGGATAACTTGCAAAAAAAGCAAAGAACATGTAAACATTGGGTATTTCTAAACTCTGGACAAAATTTCGAAACTATTTAGCATGGGTGTTTTTGGTGGTTGTAGATGTGTAACAGATTTTGGGGGTCAAAGTTAGAAAAAGTGTGTTTTTTTCCATTTTTTCCTCATATTTTATAAAAAATTTTTATAGTAAATTATAAGATATGATGAAAATAATGGTATCTTTATAAAATCCATTTAAAGGGACAGTCTACACCAGAACTTTTATTGTTTAAAAAAATAGATAATCCCTTTATTACTCATTTCCCAGTTTTGCATAACCAACACAGTTATAATAATATACTTTTAACCTCTGTGATAATCTTGTATCTAAGCCTCTGCAAACTGCCCCTTTTTTCAGTTCTTTTGACAGACTTGCGGTCTAGCCAATCAGTGCCTGCTCCCAGATTACTTCACCTGCACGAGCACAGTGTTATCTATATGAAATATGTGAACTAACACCCTCTAGTGGTGAAAAACTGTTAAAATGCAATCTGAAAGAGGTGGGCTTCAAGGTCTAAGAAATTAGCATATGGACCTCCTAGGTTAAGCTTTCAACTAAAAATACCAAGAGAACAAAGCAAAATTGGTGATAAAAGTAAATTGGAAAATTGTTTAAAATTACATACTCTATCTGAATCATGAAAGTTTATTTAGGCCTAGACTGTCCCTTCAATGGCGAGAAAAACGGTATATAAAAGAGTAAGAGGAAAATTACAGCTAAACACAAACACCGCAAAAATGTAAAAATAGCCTTGGTCCCAAACGGACAGAAAATGGAAAAGTGCTGTTGTTATTAAGGGGTAAAACCTAATCTAATACCCCTATAAAAACAAAAAAGCCACCCCAAAATAAAAACATCCCCTAATCTAACACTAAACTACCAATAGCTTTTAAAATGGCTGTTTGTAGGGCATTGCCCTGAATTTAACAGCTCTTTTATTTGAAGACAAAAAAAATACAAATTACGGCCTAACAGTACAACCCCACACCCACTTAAACCCCCAAAAATAAAAGAGAGCAATCAGCTCTTCTACTGCCCATTAAAAAAAACCTACCCAAAAAAAAACTAACACTAAGAGGCCTATTTATCAAATGTCTGTCGGACCTGACAGTGCGAATCAGGTCCGACAGACATCGCTGAATACAGAGAGCAATACACTCTTCATATTCAGCATTGCACCAGCAGCTCTTGTGAACTGCTGGTGCAGCTCTGTCCCCTGCAGATTCGTGGCCAACCGGCTGCCAGCAGTGGGTGTCAATCAAACCGATCGTATTTGATCGGGTTGAATTGTGCCAATGTGTGTCTGCCTGCTCAGAGCAGGCGGACAGGGTTATGGAGCAGGGGTCTTTAGGCTGCTGCTTCATAGCTGCTGTTTCTGGCGAGTCTCAAGACTCGCCAGAAACACAGGCCTACAACCTCCATACGGAGCTTGATAAATGGGCCTCCATCCCTGAAATAGGTACAGCACCATCTTCAATCTTCATCCCGGTGTCGCAGAGCCATCTTCAATCTTCAACCATGGGTCACAGAGCTGAGCGCGCGGAGCAGGATTGGCAACGGCGTGAACATCCGGCGTGAAGGTACCCATTTTATATTTAGGTACCTTGCACTCCTATTGGCTGAATATTTCAAATCAGCCAATAGGATGAGAGCTGCTTAAATCCTATTGGCTGATTGGAATTTTAGAGAAAAACATACCATAGTACCAGAGAATGTTTATCATTTTTGCTATCAATCAGTTTAAACAGAAATAGAGCTGCCTTGTTTTTTTTTTTAATTTACATTTCAAAACTATATATATTTTTTTTAGTAGACAACCCAATATATTGATCTAGGCCCATTTTGGTATATTGCATGACATCACATGCATGATAACCTATTCCCCGTAAAACTGGGGAATAAACACCCAACTCTCGTGCAAAACACGATCAAAAGGGGGCCTATTTAACAAAGGTCTGTTGGACCTGATCTGACAGTGCGGATCAGGTCCGACAGACCTCACTGAATGCAGAGAGCAATACGCTCTCTGTATTCAGCATTGCACCAGCAGCTCTTGTGAACTGCTGGTGCAACGCCGCCCCCTGCAGATTCATGGCCAATCGGCCGCCAGCATGGGGTGTCAATCAACCAGATCGTACTCGAGCTTGATAGATATGCCCCAGAGTCTCAAGTGAGCTAGCGTGACATTAAAATATTAATATTTCACATTCCACTGTTCTTCACATAGAATATGTTCTATTTATTCATAAATACAATTATATACATGAATATATAGTTATTTTTATATATATATATATATATATATATAGAGAGAGAGAGAGAGAGAGAGAGAGAGAGAGAGATGTATATATAGGAATATCTATTTCTAAGCACATAGAACATATTCTACTATATGCAAAACATTGAAATGTGAAATATTTACAGTAAATACACAGTATAACACTTCATTAAAAATGAATATTGCATAAATAGGTTTTTACATGTTTTCATCTACTTAACTGCAAAGGGCTCCAGTGTCAAACATATTATATATATAAACATATTTATGCGTTTATATGTGTAAATATATGTCTGTAAATACATTTATAAATACATAAAATACATATGTACACACATATAGACATATATATATGACATATATATATATATATATATATATATATGCACACAGTATATATATATATATATATATACACACACATATATATATATATATATTTATATATATACACACATATATATATATATATATATATACACATATATATATATATATATATATATATACACATATACATATATATATATATAAATAAAACAAATTTCTAAGGAAGGATAAGCACAGTCTCACAAACCTTTTTCAGCTGCCAGGGTGCACTCGAAAAGTCCCATCAAAAAAGGCACTCACTGGTCTTCATAAAATATAGCTTTTATTTCATTTCATCAATAAAACAGAGACATAACATTTCGGTGTAATCTTACACCTTTGTCAAATGTCACAGGATCGGTTTCCAAAAAAACAGAACCTAAAAACATATAACCTTTAACACCCTCACCTGCCTTATATATCTACTAAGATCCATTAACTTCACTGTGTTACCTCGTGGTGACGTCATCACACTACCTCGTTAGCGTGATGCATCATCACCAATCAGCATACACCTGGTTGGCATGACAACACATACACGGAAGTGTCATGCACAACTTGTAACGCTCATCATCTCGAAAGGGACTGGGATGCTGGATTGTTATAACAGTGATGTACCCACTATGATGAAGCAGCTTGCAGAGATGGAGGATAAACTGGTGACTAGAGGTTATGAAGGTGAAATGGTCCGGACCATTAAAGAGAGGTTATTAAATGCCCCAATGAGAAGGAACATTACGGAGCCCAGTGAAGGTACCCAACAATTGAATCTCGTTACAATGTATACCCCAATGTGTGGGATATTAAGGAAGTCAGTACAACAACATTGGTCACTTCTGGAGTCTGATCCATCATTACCATTACATAGGATGAAACCACCACGGATGGTATACCGGAGAGCGGACAACTTAAGGGATTTGTTGGTGAAAACTGATCCCACCAAATGCTATCATAAGGAAACTTGGTTGAAGACCTCAAAGAAGGGATGCTTCACATGCGGAAGTTGTGTGATGTGCAACAGCATGTTGAGAGGTCAGTCATTCCAAAATCCTCATAACAACAAGCAATACACAATCCGCCATAGATTGACATGTTATATGCATGCTTATCTGCCCATGCTCACTGGTATATATTGGCAAGATGGTTACGAGTTTCAGAGACAGGATGGCCAATCACCGTTGTGCCATCCGTGAATCCCTTAAGGGGGATTCGGAACAACCAGTGGCACGCCACTTTGCCAGAAATAACCATGGTGTTTATAGTATTAGATCAATGTTAATTGACCACGTTCCTCCCCTAGCTAGGGGTGGTAATAGAGCTAAAAAGCTATTACAAATGGAGACAAAATGGATCCATACACTGGACACTTTGGTACCAAGAGGGCTAAATACATTCCTTGACTTCGAACCATTTTATACCAAATAATCAATGCTGGATTAATACATGCTGATGATCTCATTGGAAGAAGAAATGACCCGCTGTGGATCCACATGGATGTTCATTCTAGTGGGTACCCATGGGTTTCTACCAACTCTTGGACTCATGAAGGAAATATAGTTTGATGCATATAGGTGTAGATGTAAATTTCCTATAGTTGCTATGAGTGATACAAATAAAAAATGTATATATATTTTTAGCGTTGTATATAATAGGGATTATTTGCACAGATAGCCATCTTCTTTGAAATGGGACTGATAAGGTGCACTAAGTAAATTAATAGCGAGTGTTATGATAAGCGATTATTGAATGGCGGTATGACAAAAGTTTTGTCAATAAGTTATGGGCGCTATGCATAGTTTGTTGTTATTTTACTACTGTATAACATATTAGGGTACTTTCCATTGCTGATCCACCATCTCCATATTTAGACATGTATATTCATGTATCTAATATTAATGTCCTTTGCCTGCTTTTTTGTAACCACACATGAGACCATAAATCTTTGAGCCATTTATAACTTTTTTTTGCAATATTTTTTTTAATCATTTATAATGGATGGTGTTATTATGATTGTAACTGTACTTTGTAATGTATTTTTTATGTGTTTTCTGATACTTGTTTGTTTCACGAAACATTTAACCAGAGCTCTGAGGTCACGCTATCCCGACGAGTGTTAACTTCAATTAACCTTAGGCGATTGCATTTACTTTTAACTTGTAACACGAGCAAGAAACCTGTTGTACACTAACACCTGCAATGAACCCCTTTTCTCTTGCGCATAACTGTTAGCGCCCCACACGTAATTTATCCCTTAATGATCAAGTGTGAATACATAATCAAAATAACCAAAAGCAAAAAAAACAAAAATAAATCAAACACGCATTTATTTAAAAGTTAATAAAGCATACATAAAAATACAAAAAATAAAAACATGACATAAATAGTCTAAGTCAAATATTAAAGGGACAGTCTAGTCCAAAAAAAACTTTCATGATTCAGATAGGGCATGTAATTTTAAATAATTTTATAATTTACTTTTGTCACCAATTTTTCTTTGTTCTCTTGGTATTCTTAGTTGAAAGCTTAACTTAGGAGGTTCATATGCTAATTTCTTAGACCTTGAAGGCCGCCTCTTAAGAATGCATTTTAACAGGTTTTTCACCACTAGAGGGTGTTAGTTCATGTTTTTCATATAGATAACAAGTTACCTGGGAGCCATCACTGATTGGCTAAACTGCAAGTCTGTCAAAAGAACAAATAAAGGGGCAGTCTGCAGAGGCTTAGATACAAGATAATCACAGAGGTAAAAAAAATGTATAAATATAACTCTGTTGGTTATGCAAAACTAAGGAATGGGTAAGCAAGGGATTATCTATCTTTTAAAACAATAACAATTCTGGTGTAGACTGTCCCTTTAATATAAAAAAAATGTGCAAAGTGTCAGGATATCATTGAAAATATATTAAAATATGTTTTCATGAGGTCAATTCAATACTGATGAAAATGATGGACTAGGAAGCTGCTGTTAATTTGCAACTTCTATTCTATTTTGGGAGCTTGCTGCATAATAGATAACAGAATTTTCAAATGGATTGAAATGGCTTTGCAATAAAAACTTAAAGAAAACACATTAGAATTCATTCTGACAATTGAATAGGAGGTAAGATTGATATTTATTTCTTTGTTATTAGTAGTAATATTTTTTAAAAACAATCTAATCAATAAGAAAAAAAGCATGGTGGTTTACAATATCTGTTAAGTCATCTTAATTGGACAGACCGACCCTTCCATAATACATCATTGTGCTCTGTTAATGGAGCTGTGTAATGAGCCATTGCGGTGAAGACCCACAATGCAACTGCAAGTTAGGAAGTAGAGTTCTTAAGACCACTGCTTCTTAACTTGCCTGCCATTTCAGGTGTAGTAAATTAAAATGACTGTGGACTAATCTGACACTGGTGATTGACAGCTCCTGCTCCAGCATGATTGCTTGCCCAAGAGAAGTATGTGGGTCTTGAGGATTTGTGCAATCATAACTTCCACCAATAATAATTGCATTGCTGGTGGTGAGCTCAAAGTGGACAGGTTCCCTGCTTAGGACCATACTCCACCCACACCTTATTAAATGTGGCCTATTTTGTCAGATGTCCTTCATGTTTTAGTTATCATATAAAGCACTCCACATTTATTCTAGCCCAGCATTCTTAACTAAGTAGTCTGAATAAAAAAGTGTGTCCCAGCACCTAGACATCTAGCACATAGGGCTCCTTATCTGCTTTATAGCTGCTTCTTAACTCACTAAGCAAACTGTAAAGTGGCATTTCCTGCTCACGCACCACGGGCAGGGGGAAGCATTACACATGCGTCTAACCGTGCAATGAAAGAGCCTGAAGCTAGGAGTTAAGACATGCAAACACCAACTGTAACGTGGTGTTTCTAAACCCCCTGGATTTCCCCAACAATGGAAGTTGACAGCCCCTGCTTGTACCCTTCCTTAATGGAGCCTATAATTAGTGCTAAAGACAATATGTAAGATTGGAATATACAAAACATGTATAGGGAGATAAGAACCTGTATAAATAGAAAATGTGTATGACAGTTTAAACATAAAAACAAATACACTTATGTACTGAAATGTCAAAATAGCCTCAGCTGATCAGAATTCTGTATGTGTATATTTGCAGACTTTAAAAAAATAATAATTTATCAAATGGTGGATGGACAGAATTCCAAGCTAAGGAACCTGTCCACACACATTGTGACCAATCAAATGAGAGAAGGGCCTGTCAATCGACATTAATGAATGAGTTTGGTGTTATTTAAACTGATTGTAAACTTTAATAAATTAAAACCCAGTATAAAAAAAATAATCTTAAAACAGGGGCACTTTAATTCATTAAAGTTTAAAAAGACGCTAATTTTTAAAATACTTACGATTACGTTGTGGAAAATATAACACCGATCCTCTGCCCGCATCTCCTGCTTTCTTTAACAGATGAATGACAAACCCAGCTTCCTCCAATAGTTGCATGCCCCACAAGTTGGACGCAAAAGGGGGCACGGAACGACTGGAGAAAGCTGGATTCATCATCGATCTGTTAAAGAAAGTAGGAGATGCGGACGGAGGATCAGCGTTATGTTTACCATAACGCAATGCTAAGTGTTTAATTAAATAAAGTGCCCCTGTTTTTAAGATTATTTTTTGATACTGGGCTATAATTCATTAACATTTACAATCACTTTAACTGCGGCACCTCTGCAGGGGTATTTTCAAAAATCTTTGCAACCACTGGTCCGGATTATAACTGTGTCATTTTCCTGCTGTCCATGGTTAAGTAGCCTTTGAATACAATGGCTACTTCAGGTCTGCCTGAAACTTAAGTTAAGAAGCTGCTCATTAACTTATCCGCCACCTCTGAGATGGCAGACAGCAATCATCCCGATCAGATTACTATCGGGATGATTGATGCCCCCTGATAGCGGCCGCAAATGTGCAGAGGGCGGCATTGCACAAGCATTTCACCAGAAATGCTTGTGCAATGATAAATTCTGACAGTGTATGCTGTCTGAATATATCATGTTGGGTAGACATGATCCGCTACACCGGATCATGCCCGCCCTAAATTTGATAAATCTACCCCACTGTCAGTATATTGGAGCAGCAGTAGAAAAATATAAACAATGTTGAATTGTGTGTAGAAGTTCAGTGCTACATTTGAGTACAACTTAAGATCAACATTACATCCTCTATATTCCAGCTCCTATTTTCATATCCACTTGCAGGGGCGGAACTACCGGTGGTGCAGAGATCGCAGTTGCGACCGGGCCCGGCAGGTCCACTTGTAATTTTCATTCACTCCTGCATCACACTGCACCTCCATATTATACCGCTACCTCACTTTTCCTTTAGTTCTTTACAAACAACCACACTCTATCACTTTGGCAACACTCTTATTCACTTCAACCATGACACAGCAGATTCAATAGTGTCCACTTCATGTACTGTTCTCACATTTCCCATATTTACCACTACACTTATTCACCTCACCCATGATATTGTACATTCAGCAAAGTCACATTTAGGTACTTTTTCACACCCTACACATTTACTCACACAGTTTTTCCCCCAAATATGTATTTAATCATTATCTTATTTGCCTAGATGCTCTTTAGTCATGTTACTTATGATTTTTTAATATTAAAATTTCAAACTTAGATACATTTTTGCCTGTTGTTAAAGGGACATGAAGCCTTCATTTTTTCTTTCATGATTTTTACTTTTATTATCTAATTTGCTTCATTGTTATAAAGAATATGGAAATAGTCTCAGTAGCTGCTAATTGGTGGCTGCAAATAGATGCATCATGTGATTTGCTCGCCCATGTGCATTGCTATTTCTTCAACAAAGGACATCTAAAGAATGAAGAAAATTAGATAATAGAAGTAAATTGGAATGATGTTCCAACATGAATGGAATATGTTACGATTTGATGCTACAGCTATTTTTAAAATTTGATCCTTCTATCAATTGTTATATAGCTATAGGTTAATATTGTTATTTTACATGTTTGAACTATTTTCACTTAAAGGGACAGTCAACCATAGAATTGTTATTGTTTTAAAAGATAGATAATCCCTTTATTACCCATTCCCTAGTTTTGCATAACCAACACTGTTATATTAATGTACTTTTTACCTTTGTGATTACCTTGTATCTAGGAACCTTCTTCCAGCCCCCTGATCACATGACTGTGACTGTTTACTATCTATTGTCTTAAATTTAGCATTGTATTGTGCTAAATCTTAAATAACTTTCTGTGCCTGAACACAGTGTTATCTATAAGGCCCACGTGTACTTTCTGTCTCTTTGTGTTGAAAAGAGATTTAAAAAGCATGTGATAAGAGGCAGCCCTCAAAGGCTTAGAAATTAGCATATGAGCCTACCTATGTTTAGTTTAAACTAAGAATACCAAGAGAAAAAAAGCAAATTTGATGATAAAAGTAAATTGGAAAGTCAATTAAAATTAAAAGTCCTATCTGAATAATGAAAGTTTAATTTATACTTGACTGTCCCTTTAATACTACACATATTTATATTGTTTGTCATAGGGATGCATATTTGTTAATAATACATACCATTAACTACTCTATCACTTTAAAATTCATATGTTGTTATCTATCCCACAGTTGTCTGTAATTAAGTTTTAAAAGTAATGCAGAGTCATTAAAACTTGTCCTTGGCAAAGTGCTGCAGGCACGAAACTCGTAGAACACTTTAGACCAAGGGTCACTACCAGCCTGAACCTTCTACAATTCTCTATGATTTTTAACTTTTTTGATTAAATGATATGTTTTAAAACATTTGCATAAGCTTTCTTCCTCATGCTGGTGTGGACTACAGATACTTCTCTAGCGCTGGAATGGTTAGTAAGCTGCGGTCTTACTGTTGTCTGATTTGCACTCAGGCAGTGGAGAAAGAATTCAACATTTCAAAACCTGCACCTCTGACATGCCAACAATGATATTCGTCTTTAAATACAAACATAATCATCTTTTAAATCTGTAGGGACTTCTATGTCTAACATTTTTAACTTTGTAAACATAAATGTAGATTTTACACAGCAAAAATGCAAAATGTTCTTTAAGCAAGACATCAGTTCATATAAGTGATGCTGAAAACACTACTGCCTGTGGTGTTTTCCATTGCTGTCTAATGCACATGAATTTCTTTCCAGTATGAACAGTTGACTATGGGAATGCCCAACTTTGCAGTACTTTATTTAATTGTAATTTAGTTTTTTGGTCCAAAGGGGTAAAATTCACCAACTGTATAAATCTTTTCAAACCTATAAGTAATATATATATATACTCTGATAAAAAAAGAATAATAAACCTTCAAAAAGCATAAGGCCTAGATTTGGAGTTCGGCGGTAGATGGGCTGTTAACGCTCCGCGGGCTTTTTTCTGGCCGCACCATAAAATTAACTCTGGTATCGAGAGTTTCAATATAATGCTGCGTTAGGCTCCAAAAAAGGAGCGTAGAGCATTTTTACCGCAAACTGCAACTCTCGTATACCAGAGTTGCTAACGGACGCGGCCAGCCTCAAAACGTGCTCGTGCACGATTCTCTCCATAGGAAAGTCAATGGGGCTGTTTTGAGCTGAAAAAAAACCTAACACTGCAAAAAAGCAGCGTTCAGCTCCTAACGCAGCCCCATTGTTTCCTATGGGGAAACACTTCCTACGTCTGCACCTAACACTCTAACATGTACCCCGAGTCTAAACACCCCTAACCTTACACTTATTAACCCCTATTCTGCCGCCCCCGCTATCGCTGACCCCTGCATATTTTTTTTAACCCCTAATCTGCCGCTCCGTAAACCGCCGCAACCTACGTTATCCCTATGTACCCCTAATCTGCTGCCCTAACATCGCCGACCCCTATATTATATTTATTAACCCCTAATCTGCCCCCCTCAACGTCGCCGACACCTGCCTACACTTATTGACCCCTAATCTGCCGAGCGGACCTGAGCGCTACTATAAAAAAAGTTATTAACCCCTAATCCGCCTCACTAACCCTATCATAAATAGTATTAACCCCTAATCTGCCCTCCCTAACATCGCCGACACCTACCTTCAATTATTAACCCCTAATCTGCCGAGCGGACCTCACCGCTATTCTAATAAATGTATCAACCCCTAAAGCTAAGTCTAACCCTAACACTAACACCCCCCTAACTTAAATATAATTTACATCTAACGAAATAAATTAACTCTTATTAAATAAATGATTCCTATTTAAAGCTAAATACTTACCTGTAAAATAAATCCTAATATAGCTACAATATAAATTATAATTATATTATAGCTATTTTAGGATTAATATTTATTTTACAGGCAACTTTGTAATTATTTTAACCAGGTACAATAGCTATTAAATAGTTAAGAACTATTTAATAGTTACCTAGTTAAAATAATAACAAATTTACCTGTAAAATAAATCCTAACCTAAGATATAATTAAACCTAACACTACCCTATCAATACATTAATTAAATAAACTACCTACAATTACCTACAATTAACCTAACACTACACTATTAATAAATTAATAAACACAATTCCTACAAATAAATACAATTAAATAAACTAGCTAAAGTACAAAAAATAAAAAAGAACTAAGTTACAAAAAATAAAAAAATATTTACAAACATAAGAAAAATATTACAACAATTTTAAACTAATTACACCTACTCTAAGCCCCCTAATAAAATAACAAAGCCCCCCAAAATAAAAAATTCCCTACCCTATTCTAAATTAAAAAAGTTACAAGCTCTTTTACCTTACCAGCCCTGAACAGGGCCCTTTGCGGGGCATGCCCCAAGAATTTCAGCTCTTTTGCCTGTAAAAAAAAACATACAATACCCCCCCCCAACATTACAACCCACCACCCACATACCCCTAATCTAACCCAAACCCCCCTTAAAGAAACCTAACACTAAGCCCCTGAAGATCTTCCTACCTTGTCTTCACCATCCAGGTATCACCGATCCGTCCTGGCTCCAACATCTTCATCCAACCCAAGCGGGGTTGGCGATCCATCATCCGGTGGCTGAAGAGGTCCAGAAGAGGCTCCAAAGTCTTCCTCCTATCCGGCAAGAAGAGGACATCCGGACCGGCAAACATCTTCTCCAAGCGGCATCTTCGATCTTCTTCCATCCGGTGCGGACGGGTCCATCTTGAAGCAGCAGACCGCGGATCCATCCTCTTCTTCCGTTGTCTCCCAACGATGACGGTTCCTTTAAGGGACGTCATCCAAGAGATGGCGTCCCTCGAATTCCGATTGGCTGATAGGATTCTATCAGCCAATCGGATTTAAGGTAGGAATATTCTGATTGGCAGATGGAATCAGCCAATCAGAATCAAGTCAATCCGATTGGCTGATCCAATCAGCCAATCAGATTGAGCTCGCATTCTATTGCTGTTCGATCAGCCAATAGAATGCGAGCTCAATCTGATTGGCTGATTGGATCAGCCAATAGGATTGAACTTGATTCTGATTGGCTGATTCATCAGCCAATCAGAATTTTCCTACCTTAATTCCGATTGGCTGATAGAATCCTATCAGCCAATCGGAATTCAAGGGACGCCATCTGGATGACGTCCCTTAAAGGAACCGTCATTAGTCGGGAGACAACGGAAGAAGAGGATGGATCCGCGTTCGCCTGCTTCAAGATGGGACCCGCTCCGCAACCGGATGGAAGAAGATCGAAGATGCCGCTTGGAGAAGTTGTTTTGCCGTTCCGGATGTCCTCTTCTTGCCGGATAGGAGGAAGACTTTGGAGCCTCTTCTGGGACCTCTTCAGCCACCGAATGATGGATCGCCAACCCCCGCTATGGGTTGGATGAAGATGTTGGAGCCAGGACGGATCGGTGATACCTGGATGGTGAAGACAAGGTAGGAAGATCTTCAGGGCTTAGTGTTAGGTTTATTTAAGGGGGGTTTGGGTTAGATTAGGGGGTATGTGGGTGGTGGGTTGTAATGTTGGGGGGGGGGGTATTTTATTTATTCTTTTACAGGCAAAAGAGCTGAAATTCTTGGGGGCATTGCCCCGCAAAGGGCCCTGTTCAGGGCTGGTAAGGTAAAAGAGCTTGTAACTTTTTTTATTTAGAATAGGGGTAGGGAATTTTTTATTTTGGGGGGCTTTGTTATTTTATTAGGGGGCTTAGAGTAGGTGTAATTAGTTTAAAATTGTTGTAATATTTTTCTTATGTTTGTAAATATTTTTTTATTTTTTGTAACTTAGTTCTTTTTTATTTTTTGTACTTTAGCTAGTTTATTTAATTGTATTTATTTGTAGGAATTGTGTTTAATTAATTTATTGATAGTGTAGTGTTAGGTTAATTGTAGGTAATTGTAGGTAGTTTATTTAATTAATTTATTGATAGGGTAGTGTTAGGTTTAATTATATCTTAGGTTAGGATTTATTTTACAGGTAAATTTGTTATTATTTTAACTAGGTAACTATTAAATAGTTCTTAACTATTTAATAGCTATTGTACCTGGTTAAAATAATTACAAAGTTGCCTGTAAAATAAATATTAATCCTAAAATAGCTACTAATTTAATTATAATTTATATTGTAGCTATATTAGGATTTATTTTACAGGTAAGTATTTAGCTTTAAATAGGAATCAGTTATTTAATAAGAGTTAATTTATTTCGTTAGATGTAAATTATATTTAAGTTAGGGGGGTGTTAGTGTTAGGGTTAGACTTAGCTTTACATTTATTAGAATAGCGTTGAGCTCCGTCGTCGGCAGATTAGGGGTTAATAATTGAAGGTAGGTTGTCGGCAATGTTAGGGAGGGCAGATTAGGGGGTTAATACTATTTATTATAGGGTTAGTGAGGCGGGTTAGGGGTTAATAACTTTATTATAGTAGCGCTGCAGGTCCGCTCGGCAGATTAGGGGTTAATAAGTGTAGGCAGGTGTTGCGACGTTGAGGGGGGCAGATTATGGGTTAATAAATATAATATAGGGGTCGGCAGGTGTTAGGGTAGCAGATTAGGGGTACATAGGGGCTAACGTAGGTTGGCGGCGCTTTGCGGTCGGAAGATTAGGGGTTAATTATTTTAAGTAGCTGGCGGCGACGTTGTGGGGGGGCAGGTTAGGGGTTAATAAATGTAATACAGGGGTTGGCGGGGTTAGGGGCAGCAGATTAGGGGTACATAAGTATAACGTAGGTGGCGGTCGGCAGATTAGGGGTTAAAATATTTTAATCGAGTGGCGGCGATGTGGGGGGAGCTCGGTTTAGGGGTACATAGGTAGTTTATGGGTGTTAGTGTACTTTAGGGTACAGTAGTTAAGAGCTTTATGAACCGGCGTTAGCCAGAAAGCTCTTAACTCCTGTTATTTTCAGGCGGCTGGAGTTTTGTCGTTAGAGCTCTAACGCTCACTTCAGAAACGACTCTAAATACCGGCGTTAGGAAGATCCCATTGAAAAGATAGGATACGCAATTGGCGTAGGGGGATCGGCGGTATGGAAAAGTCGCGGCTGAAAAGTGAGCGTTAGACCCTTTAATCACTGACTCCAAATACCAGCGGGCGGCCAAAACCAGCGTTAGGAGCCTCTAACGCTGGTTTTGACGGCTACCGCCGAACTCCAAATCTAGGCCTATGGATATAAGAGATTGACTCTAAGGAATCTAAGGACTTGTAGCTTCTCGTTACAACCTTATCTTTTGCAATATTTACTTGTTTCATAAGATGCTATTCTTAACTCATTTTGATTGAATGTTTCTAGGTGAGTTTGTATTATTTATGGGCACATGCATTTTTTCTATTGAAACCTTACTGCACTATTTGCCAGTTTATGTTTATATTTCCTACGTGACCTATTACCATAAGGCCTGTCTCCTGAGTTCCAGTGAGATGCATTAGTACTACCCAGGGCCGCCATCAGGGAGTGACAGGGGTGACTCCTGTCAGGGGCACAATAGGTCAGGGGGGCCCCATGAGGCAAGAACTAAAAAACAAATTATTTTTTTTTTTTTTTTTTTTGGCAGCCACCAGTGGGAACTACAGCAGAGTGCTAATTAAGCATGGTAAATGTATTTCCAAGGAGTAAAGTATTAGCATTTGAGAGGATTTCTGAGTGTGCACTAAACCACTATGCACAGTGTGAGACAGACTTGGCACTTTGTTTGTACAGTGTGTGCCTCAGTCAGACGGCAGATCACTTTCATTTGCAGAGGAGGTAGGACTTACTTAGCAAATGTTTTTTTATTTCTTTGTGCAATTTCGGATTGTAACTTCAGTATGGTAGTAGTTGTATGGTAGGGCCAGGGGTCCATAAAAACACATTTTTTTTAGCAGCAGTGTATTTATGATTATTTGACAATGCTGTAGAAATTCTATATTTAAAACCATGCAGAAATGTTTCCTCCTCAATACACAAATGGTAGGTGCCCTTTTGGCAGATATGCATTTTTTTAATTTATATATATATATATATATATATATATATATATATATATATATATATATATATTACATTCCAGTTTACTGCCCCTTTATGCAAGGACTTTCCAGATGCAAGGAGGCATTGTATCTAAGATTTTTACATCTGCATAACATTTTATACTCTCAGACTCAGTGTTTGAAATGAGACAGGTTAACTTAAAACTGTTCAGTTTACACTACAGTTGACTTAATTTTTAAATACATACTAACAAGCCTAAATCCTGCATTTAACCAGATCTAATGGTATGAGTACCACAGCTTATGGTTCCACCAAGACCATATAGAGTATAGCATTTTCAAAATCCATAAGTACAGCTGACAGATGGAAACATTTGTACACTATATTTGAAGTGGTGCTTGGAGAGAATGGGGAAAAAAAACAAACATATGTCAACCTGTTAAAAGTACTTTTCTTCATCTAGCTATCTACCCAGATCATTAATGTACAATTTTGAATTCACAGAATTATTTTTGTTGGCACATTTACAAATATGATTCTTTAAAAAGTGATCTCTTAATTTCTGCAATTTTTTTTTTCATGCATGTCACACACTGTTGATTTAGGTGATGCAAGGTGCATAAATGTTTCCTCCTGTGAGTGTTTCTGTGGGTGTCTGTGTTTATGTCTTTGTGCATTGGTTTGTGTCTCTATGAGTGTGCATGCATTTTTTTTCTGTGGGTCTCTCTGTTAGGGTGTGTGCATATGTCTTTGAGCTTTTTCTATGGGTGTCTCTGTGAGGGTGTGTGTATGTTTGTCTTTGTGTATTTTCTCTGGATGCCTCTGTGAGGGTGTGTGTGTATGTCTGTGTTTTCTGTAGATGTCTCTGTGAGGTGGAATGTTTTCTGTGGGTGTCTCTGTGAGGTTATGTGTATGTCTTTGTGTGTTTTCTGTGGATGTCCCAGTGGGGGTTTGTGTATGCATGTCTTTCTGTGTTTTATGTGGTTATTTCTCTGTGTGTGTATGCCTTTGTGTGTTTTCTGTGGGTATCTCTGTGTGTTGTGTATGTCTTTGTGTGTTTTCTGAGGCTGTCTCTGTCGGTGTTTCCTATGTGCAAGTTTTAGTTTGTGTGTGTGTCCATTGTCTGTTCCTTTTTAGGACATTTTGACCTTACTACTGATTATTCACATCTTTCTACAGACTTTGAGACTAATGAGACCTTTCCGGAAGTCACCAATCCACCATTTAACATTTAAATTATTGTTTAGGCAGTTCAGGGCCCTTCCTTTCAGCCAATGCATGATGTTGATATCATTTAGTTGGCATCTTCCTTTACAAAAAGATAATCAGAACTCCATATTTTGTTTTCTAAATCTCCTTTTTTTTTAAAAAACTGTAGTTTACCTCATTACTTGTCAGGTCAATGCAAACAAGTGCTGAGTGTCTGTTTGGGTGTCTGTGTCTGAGTGTGTTTCTTTGTGTGTCTACTAGAGTATCTATATGTGAATCCTTATGTGTGAGTGTGTGTGTGTGTGTTTCAGTGTATTACTGTGTCTGTGTGTGTATATGTTACTACCTTTACAACATTTCCAAGTTAAAATAGACACTTAAGAATAAAGTGCATATATGTTTTAGTCACTTGGTCAAAAATTCCACATGTCAAAGAAGGGGGAGGGGAGGCCCTGATAAATGGTTAAGTAAGGGGCCCCAAAATTTCTAGTGACGGCCCTGGTACTACCTACTCCAAATGAGACATGAAGCTAGCTCATCTTTGATTGAGGTAATTTCATGTGAAAGGGGACCCTGGTACATCCATCTAGATTCAAAAGTGTTTAGTGCTTGTCTCGTTTTCTTGGAATATATATACAGTACTGTGCAACAGTCTTAGTCCACCATTAGATTTGTTATTTTAGCAATGGTATAATGACCATATATATTTATTTATCAGCCTCTTTATTAGAATACAACCAGATACAGGATATTTGTATGCAGGATTAAAAAAAAGAACAAACTCAGAAAAAACTGCTTCTATAAGCTAACGTTTTAATTATTTACTGTTACGTTGAGTAATAGCAGGAACCTGGCTCTCATAAACCTAATTGGAATGGAACCCTAATAAATGTCATACATAACACCTGCATTTGGTCTACTATTTCAGGTCAAAATAAATGCTGTATAAAAGGTCTATTACACCAGGTTAGTGCAAGACATGCTTGAGCATTACATGCACATGTGGTATGTGTTTAATTCATTGGAAGCTTGCTAATAAGACCAACTTTCAATCACATTGTTCCATTCAAAATACAAAGAGCACAGAATTTGACAGACATATAATCATACTCTTGCAACAGAAAGGCCACTATCAAAGGGAAATCAGCAAACAAACTCTTTACTCAATATGTGGTATTCAAGCTGCTATATAGAAATTTGAAGAATCAGGTGAGGTCAAGGACAAAAAAGGACTAGAAGGCCAAGAAAACTTTTAAAATCTGATGAGAAGTTTCTCAGAGTTTCTTCTTTGAGAGAACGGAAGAAATCCAACAAGGACTTGGCTCAGCATCTGGCAGCTTCATCAGGATTCCAAGTTGACCCTTCCAGAGTCTGAAGAAGCTTGATCAGGAATGGTCTTTGTGGAAGTGTAGCAGCCAAGAATGGGTGCTAAAGGTAATATCCTGCTAATATTAGGTTTATCCCCTCTAGAAACAACAACAGTAGATTGTATGAAAAGAGAGTCAGCGCTAAAACAAATCTATGGATCTATCTATCTATCTATTGGGTTCTTGTAAAGCATGGCTAATCACCCATAAAGGTCTCAAGGCACTAAGGGTTGCAGTTCAGTCGAAGAGCCAGGTCTTGAGGTCCTTTCTGAACTTTGTTAGGGCAGTAGCTTATCTGAGGTGCAGCGGGAGGGTGTTCCAAGTCTTGGCTGCCAGGTGAGAAAAGGTTCTGCCTCCCGTTGTGGTTTTCCTGATGTGGGGGATGACTGCGAGGGCTTGGTCGGCCAATCGAAGTTGTCTGGCGGGGGTGTAGAAGGTAATGCGGTGGTTGATGTATTCAGGACCGATGTTGTGGAGGGCCTTGAATGCGTGGGTGAGAAGCTTGAGGGTTATCCTTTTGTTTATGGGGAACCAGTGCAGGTCCCGCTGGTGTTTGGTGATCTGGAATTGGCAAGGGATGTCGAGGATGAGTCTGGCCGAGCCGTTCTGGATGCGCTGGTGGTTCTTTTGGAGCTTGATGGTGGAGCCGGCATAGAGTGTGTTGCCGTAGTCCAGTTGGCTGCTGACGAGGGCATGTGCGACAGCCTTCCTGGTCTCGGTTGGGATCCAATTGAAGTTGTGTTCAGGTGTTAATGTATCAAATAGATATGACAAAAAGCATTATAAATTAATTTAAACCAATAGCTAAGTAAAAAGAAGACATATTTAATGGCTATATAGAGAATAATCTATAAAATAAAATAAATAAAAACTAAATGTATGCCTACCTGATGAATTTATTTCTTTCTTGACATGGTGAGTCCATGGATCATCATCAATTACATTTGGAAATATCAGTCCTGGCCAGCAGGAGGAGGCAAAGAGCACCAGAGCAAAGCTGTTAAGTATCTCTTTCCCTTCCCACAACACCCATTTATTCGACCGAAGGAAAGGAGAGAAAGAAAATAACACAAGGTGTAGAGATGCCTGACGTTTACATAAAAAAACTGTCTAAAAAAAGCAGGGCGGGCCATGGACTCACCGTGTCAAGGAAGAACGAAATTTATCAGGTAAGCATAAATTTAGTTTTCTTTCTAATGACACGGTGAGTCAACGGATCATCCTGAATTACTGTTGGGAATCAATAGCCAAGCTAGAGGACACAGATGATAAGAGAGGGACAAGACAAGTAACCTAAACAGAAGGCACAACTGCTTGAAGAACCTTTCTCCCAAAGGAAGCCTCAGACGAGGCAAAAATATACAATTTATAAAATTTAGAAAAATTATGCATAGAGGACCAAGCTGTAGCCTTGCAAATTTGTTCAACGGAAGCTTCATTTTTGAAAGCCCAGGAAGAGGAAACAGCCCTCGTGGAGTGAGGCGTGATTCTCTCAGGAGGCTGCTGTCCAGCAGTTTCATAGACCAAACGAATTATACTCTTCAGCCAGAGCGAAAGAGAAGTAGCTGTAGCCTTCTGACCCTTGCATTTTCCAGAGAAACAGACAAACAAAGCAGAAGACTGGCGGAAGTCCTTAGTCGCCTGCAAGTAGAAATTCGGTTGTGCAGCAAACACTCCTTATGAGAAGAAGGATTAGTACACAAAGAAGGCACAACGATTTCCTGATCATATTCCTATTTGAAACAACTTTAGAAAGGAAACCTAACTTAGTATGCAGAACCACCTTATTAGAATGAAAGATAAGGGGAATCATACTGCAATGCCGAGAGTTCAGAGACTCTCCTAGCAGAAGAAATGGCAACAATAACAAAACCTCCAAAGATAACATCTTAATATCTAAGGAATGCACAGGTTCAAACAGATCATGTTACAAAACTATAAGGACATGGTTAAGGCTCCAAGGTGGAGCAACTGATATAAACACAGCCCTGAAGCTGACCCGGGCCTGACAAAGGATTGGACATCCGGCACGTCCGCCAGATACTAGAACAGCAGAATGGATAAGGCAGAGATCTGACCTCTCAGAGTACTGACCGAAAACCCTTTCTCCAGGCCTTCCTGGAAAAAAGACAAATTCTAAGGAATCCTGACCCTACAACAAGAGAAACCCTTGGATTCACAACAATAAAATATTTACGCTATATCTTATGGGAAAACTTTCTAGTAACTGGCATGCAAACCTGAAATATGGTCTAAAAGACTGAGTCAGAAAAACCACGCTTAGACCAACTAAGCGATCAATATCCAAGCAGTAAGCTTTAGAGAAACAAAATAGAATGAAGGGAGGGATCCTGATTCAGAAGGTCCTTCCTCAGAGACAGTTTCCAAGGAGGGAGAGGAGACTATTCCACTAGGTCTGCATACTAGATCCTGCGAGGCCATGCAGGGGCTATTAGAATCACTGACTCTCTCTCCTGCTTCATACGAATAAAAACTCATGAAAGGAGAGAAAAATGGAGGAAATAGGAATGCAATACTGATTCCCAAGAAAAAAAACGCCAGAACATTTATCAAGGCGGTCTGCGAATCGCGTGACCATGAACCTAACCTGATAAGCTTGGCGGTCTGCTGAAACGCCAGAAGCCAACTCCAGAACCCAACATTTTAGAGTTTACCGAGAAAACACCACCGGACAGAGAGCCCCCATCCTGGAATGAATTATCTGGCTGTTTAGAAGTTCAATTGTTCACCCCTAAAGAGAGAAAAACAGTCAGCAATTGTGAGCTGCCAACCACTGAACAAATCAAATCACCTCCTACAAGGCTAAGGAACTCTGAGTTCCACCCTGGTAGATGATGTAAGTCAATTTAATAATGACTGAGGCCAAGCCATCAGAGCAATGTAACTTGCCCTCAACTGTAAAAGAGGAATGCAGACACTTCCAAGATCAATAATCCCCGTGCCTCCCAGGAATGTCTCTAGAGCATGTGCCCTGAGACAGGAACTCCTAAAAAAAACATTACTGGAGGGAGTCTCTATCTACTGATCTAGATCTATCCATTGAGACAGATCTGAAAAGTCTCCATTTTAGAGAAAATAGTAAGGGAATGATGTCCATGGCAACCATCAGACCAATTCCCTCCCAACCACCTGGTTACAAAATGACTAAGCTATCTACAAGACTCCCAGAGCTTGCTGATGGCTGGACAGAAGCATGCAGGGAGAACAAAAGGAAAACTCCTTGATTATCTAGTCCCTGTTAGAGATAGTAGATAGAGAATTTATGAAGCTCCCCAAATAAATCACCCTTGCAGATGGAGCAAAGGATCGCTTCTCTAGAATCATTTCCCAACCATAGGAAAGAAGACTGGACAAACTCTCTTGAAAGAGAGCTTGCTCGAAGGAAGGATGACACCTGATCATATAAGATCCAGAATCCCCCTTGCAATATTCCGAGACCTTCAAGTCCTTCTAGGATGACGAAACTCAGAAACTTGAGAAGATCCCGATCATGGGAACAAAAGAAAACATGCTTTAGGTCTATGTTCGATATGAAATGGTCCTTCTTGAAACAAAGGAAAATAGATACTACTTGAAGGTCAAAACCTCAGGGAACTTGAGGGAATACCTAGATCTCGTTCCTAGACTGAAACAATCACTCCCATAGATGAAGATCTTGAACCCAGTCCAAGGAATGTTTCCCCATCACACCTAGACTGCAGATACTCTAAAAGGAGAAATCTTCCCATGGGAGGAAATCTTAGATTGAACTAAGATTGGTTGGATACCAAGGCCTGACATGCAGAAAAAGGAAAAGAAAAACTTTCCGTTAGTCTTACTATCTTGATGTGGTAGAAAAAAACTTTTTTTCCCCGTAAATCAGAGGATAATTCTGCCAGACTAACTCCAACAAGGTCTCATCCTTGAAAGGAAAGATCAGAAGTGTGGAATTAGAGAAAACCTAAAATATTGAAGCTGCAACTGCAGAGCTATAAACCTAGACTGAACCACTAAGCCACCGGTAGGTTTCTCTGCTGACCAAAAAGTCAGCCCTTTAAGAAATATGCTGCTTTGTTAAGTATTGAGAGAAAGACACAAAGGCCCATGACTGGGTTTGATCTCTAAACCATGAGTCTTCAAGCCAGGCTTGCTAACCACTAGGCCACAACGGCCATCCGCGGGCTAGCACAGCAAGTCTAAAATGACAATGCATTGCTCTAAAAGAACAATTAACCTCCAGCTTCTTATCTAAGAATCCGTAAGGAGCTAGCTACCCTCCATAGGGGTTGAGGTTCTCTGGCCCCAGTAGAAAAACTTCTACGAAGTACAACATGCATTTAAATGGAGTCAGCGGCAGAGAAATCCTTTAAAGGACGGGAGACAGGGGGAAAGGTATCCCCAGAACCTCCTATTCCTGTGGAATCTCCATAGCACACCTAAAAACACTTCCACCTAGGAAGGAAATTATAGAAACTAATAAAGTTTACAAAACTTCCAAGGGTTGACAACGACAGGAGTATCGGTGTCATCCAGGTAGCTACTACCTCCTTTAACAGTACACAAGGTGTGCAAGCATACATCGGAAGTAGTCCACTCCAGCATCAGATGAAGGAATTATACTGTCCAAATCTGAGATTCCTCATCAGGAACCACCGGCGGATCCTCCTCACCAACCTAGGAGGGGGCGATCTAAGTAACAGAATTAGCAGAAACCTTACTATCTGAAAATGTAAATGTCCTTGCATATACCGCAAAAGATACCTGATTTGCAAATCTGTAAGCAAATACACTCCTCCAGGAGAATAAAAGGAACCACAGGGCACTGCATGTGACGCCATAGAGGCTTGGGATGATTAAGGAGAAGCTGTGGCAGTGCCTGAACAGCATCATCCTGGGAGACAAGAGACTCAGAGGGAAATATCTAAATAAAAAAACTTTTATAATTCGCCCAACCAGTATAGAGAGCTCTGAAAAGAATGTTCAGGTAGCACTATTAAAATATGTAATTACAGATAAAAATTGCAGAGTACCAGGAAAACAATAAACAAAGGACTTTATTGTTGAAAAAACATATAAGGGAGAAAGATAATTCCTTTTCTTAGGAACAGATCCCTGATCAAAAACTTAACACATAAATAAATATCCCCTGCATTAATTTTTTCTTTAAGAAGAATTGAAATCCACTCTGGTTGTTTACCACTAACTACAGAGGTATACATAAAAAAGGATTTCACTTCATGCAAATAAACTCTCCAAAATGGACCGTCCATATATTACATGTGTGTTACACATCTTAAGCATGTGCGACTAGCTCTAAATGTCTGTATTACTTGAGGACATTGTCCTGGCGCAGGACATGGATATATCTCAGCACAAGTAAACTGTGGCTATTCTGACTCTGTAGCCAAGCCAACTCTGACACAAAGATCGCCGCTACGATCTCAACCGAAGCCAAGGCGGGGCTACACAACTTGCTACAAGGAAAAACCCAACATGGCGCCGTTCCTCTTACTGTAAAAACAAAAGAAGGCGGAGACATACCAAGAACGGCATGGAGATGAAGCGCGCAAAAATCACACTTTATCCTACCGCTAACAAGTACATTTTCCCTCATACTGCAATGTTGTGTCACACAAGCTCAAACCATCCTGAAAATAAAGTGGGTCCCAGCAGAGATTCAACCACACATCGCCTATTTCTCAAGGACAAACTGGAAACTCTAAGTTACAGAGGCTCTTTGCTCTATACTCTTTCAGGCATAGAACATTCCTCATATTAATTTGGTTCATGAGCTATGCAAAAGCGCCCTCTCTCACAGTAAAAACTGACATACATAAATAATGAGTCTCAAAAAAGGAGTTGACGCCTTGCTTTGCAGGAGATTAACCCTTAAGTCCCCTCATAAAACATATAGTGTCTGCACACTACCAGAAACACCTTTTCTAAGGGGTTTGTGTCCCAAATAAATTACAGGATAATATTAGAGTCCTTAAACCGATCAGTGCCAGCTTTCTAGCCCCAGAAGAACAAAGGCACTTACCTGAATTATAGCCGTCTGGCAGTCAGACGACTCACAAAGTATGAGAGGATGCCATGCCTCACAGAGACCTGTGTAAAGAGAAAGACAGAATAAACTTACTCACACTTTCTATAGCAGGGCAGCAACATGTTAGGAAAACACAGCAAAGCCCACTTTACAAGTTCCACTTCCTAACTGCTTTAAAGCTACCACAGCCCTGCTGAAGAGACTAATGTGGAGTACAGCTATACCCAAACAGTGTTGGAAGATCAGAGCATTCCTGCCCTGACTTCAAAATAAAAAAAATCTTGATAGAAGAATCCTAATCAGGACACCTAATTACTTCACCTCCTCTTGACCTAGAGGCAAAGAGAATGACTGGGGGGTTTTGGGAAGGGAAGTGATACTTAACAGCTTTGCTGTGGTGCTCTTTACCTCCTCCTGCTGGCCAGGAGTGATATTCCAAACACTAATTGATGATGATCCGTGGACTCACCGTGTCATTAGAAAGAAATCAAATATGAAGCATTAATATACAATACATGGATACATAGGGATTTCTGCTTTAAAAGATAAAATGAGCTAGTACTTGGGCCTGAGATTATAAAGTCCAGTAAAATTACTCAATCTCCCAAGAGGAGCATCCAGCTTTGCTTTTAGTGTGTGCTACATAGTTTAATAAATCCTTTCCAAGTTTACTTGGGATATTTAATATCTATTGTTAATCCTGTATAATGATTTCATGATCGCTGGGGATTTCCATATCATCCACACAAGTGACCTACTCTGATTCTTTTGTGGCTGGAAGTGAGCTATCTGGGAAACTCTTGAGGACCCATACTGCCAAAATTGCACTTTGAGATAAGTGTTCTAACTATGTGAGTAGCCTATATCAGGGGGACCTGAGAGAGGGGGCTTTAACACTGAAGTTATTGTGCCATTGGAGCGCCTCCTTTTTTCTTTTTTTATTCCTAATTCTTTATGTTTGCTAACCTGACGTGTTATCTTAAGGCACTTTATGTATTTAATTAATATTAGGGGCTAGATTACAAGTGGAGTGCTAAATTATCTCAAGCCCCGCAAATTTGCCTGTTTGTAGGGCGCGTGATAATTAACCAGCCATGACAAGTGGCTACCGTGAGCTTGCAGTGGCAACTAGAGTTCTGAAAATTAACCAGAGATAAAGGAGTAGATTTATCATACCCCGGATGGACATGATTCGATATAGTGAATGATGTCCGCCCTGCATCGCTAAATGCCGACAGCATATGCTGTCGAAACTTAACATTGCACAAGCATTTCTGGTGAAATGCTTGTGCAATGCTGCCCCCTGCACATTCGCGGCCAATCGGACGCTAGCAGGGGGTGTCAATCATTCAGTTTGCCTCTGATCGGGATGATTGCTGTCTGCCACCGCAGAGGTGGTTCTTAACATAAGTTGCTTCTTAAATTAAGTTTCCGGTGAGCCAGAAACTTTGGGGGTAGCTTGCAGCATCTGCTGCTTGATAAATCTACCCCTAGATATCTAATGTTCTAAAATCTTAGAAATAGAGGGCATTATATTTTTTTAATAAAAAAATAGTGGCATTTTTAAAAATAAAAAATAACTGCACTAGGCAGTGTTGGTGCTTTAAAGTTGGTGGGAGTGGAGTGTTAGAAAAAAATATTAATATTAATGAAAAGTGTCTTTATATAGTGGTCTAAAAAAAATGAAAATATTAAATATTAAAATATTAAACATGAAATATTGTAAAAAATATTAATGAGCATAATAATTATAGATACTGTAAAAAAATATATATTATATATATATATATATATATATATATAAAAGAAATCCACAGGGTGCACTCACCGTTTTGTATTCTCAGGTGGTTAAATAAAGTTTTTAGGGAGTAACCCCGTCTTCAGACTCTTGTGGAAAAAAACAAGTTGTTTTTTTTAGGTATATTCTATATTATATATATTCTAGCGATTATTTAGAATTTTTTTGTAGATCTATAATAATTACTTACATTAATTATTAATATTTTAAATATTTAGGGCTAGTTTGCAAGTGGAGCACTAAATATTGCTTGCGTGCAAGCTATATTAGTGCTCCACTTTGCAATACAAGTGTAATACAAGTGTAATACAAGTGTAATACAAGTGTAAATTGCAATGCGAACGCAAGCTTTCTTCCGTAGGATCCTCTGGGAGCCTCGTTCTGATGCTGTTAGAGATGGCATCAAAACCTTGCGCAGCGACGCGGGTAAGTAGCGCAGCTATGAGCAGCAATTTTAAATATATACTGTATGTTTATGAATATATACATATATATTTATGTGTTAAGATATGTATATACACATATTGACACATAAATATTTATGTATATAAGTATATACATATATATTTACATTGCAGTCTATGGGAACTTTTAAAGTAATCCATCCATCATCAGTTCATTCTTAAAATCCCAGTGAACTTTTAGCCTTTGTTTCTTATGGACTCTAGGCATGTGTTTGTCCTCCTCCCTTAGAGGTGTATTTTTGAGATTTTTGTACTATTAATATAAATTATCAAAAAGTCTAATTCAGTAAAACTCTGCTCTTGTCTCTCCTGCACTTCTCTTAATTAAATATTGAAGAATAACTATAACTTATTTGGTTGAGCTAGTAAAAACTTGTCATGGTGCAGGTGTGTGAGAAAGTTAGGACAGTGGATAATTTAGAATTGAGGGATTTTAAAAAGAATGTGAGAGTTGAAAAAAGTAAGATTGTACAGAAAGGTTGTTGTGGTGGGAAGTGAAAGGTTAGAAGGGGGAGACAAATAGGGTGGTTTGAAAAGGATGTACTAGTGAATAATTGATATATCTCTAATTATCAAATGCTTTTAATTTAATGTTTAAATTCTCTTTGTAAAAGTGTTGTTTTAGTTCCTGTTTGTTCTCGTGTCAGATTTAGAATGGAGTTTGTATTTCATAGCAGTGTACTTTTGTTGCTAAAATTAATTTTTGTGGGCTGCCCATTAGGGATGGGTGAATTTTTCTAAAAATTTGAAATTTAAAAGAATTTTGATACATTTGATCGTTCGAATCCAATTTCAAATGTTTATATAACATTCTATTTTTGAATTTTCATTTTCGAATTTTTCAATACAATTCAAAAATATTTGTTCGAATAATAGAATGTTTAGCTATGTATTCATTCAATTTCAAAATGTAATATTCGAATTTGAATGTGACATTCGAATTCGAATTTAACATTCAAATTCAAAATAGTATTTCTAGTCTACAACTGTGTTTATTAAATATAATATTCGAATTTGAATGTCACATTCAAATTTGAAATAGTATTTCTAGTCTAATAATGTTTTTTAAATGTAATATTCAAATTCAAATGGTACATTGTGACATTCAAATTCAAAATAGTATTTCTAGTCTAATACTGTGTTTTATAAATTTAATATTCGAATTTGAATGTCATATTCAAATTTTAATGTCATTCGAATTTGAAATATTATTTCTAGTCTAATACTGTTTTTTATAAATGTAATATTTGAATTTGAATGTGAAATTCAAATTTGAATGTCACATTCAAATTCAAAATAGTATTTCTAGTCTACAACTGTGTTTTATAAATGTAATATTCGAATTCAAATGTCACATTCGAATTCGAAAGTGACATTCGAAAACTGTAAATAACATTCAATAATAGAATTTTTAAGAATATTCTTTCTTATCAACATTCTATTATGTAAATCGAATTACAATAACATTCGTTCTAACATTCAAATTCGAATATAACCACATTCACCCATCCCTACTTCCCATTGTCCATAATACAATTGAATGAGTTTTGTGTTGATGAATTTTGTACCTGAATATTCGTACGAACCGAACATGACCATGAACGAAATTCTAAAGACCCAAATTGGCTAAAAATTACGAACCAAATATTTTGAACGAACAGAAATTTTTGCCTGTCCACATGTTTACAGAAAAAATAAGGGTTGGATAGCTTTTCTTTAGCTCGCTTATAAAGACATATTAAGCTTTTTGCACTGCTATTATTTTCCTGCTTATTTTATGTTTACAAGTAACAAACATTTAGAGACAACTGTTATTCCTACTTGTAATATTTTTATCTCAAATCTCAATAAAACAAAACACAAAAAAAAATTATGTCTATGTCATTGCTGTGCAGTACAGATTTTACAGTTGGGGGAGTTGAAATTGGGGATTTGTAAAGGTCAGACATTAATGAGATTTGTGACAGAGCGATTTTTGTGGAAGCTTTAATTAAATGGACAGTAAAGTCCAAATTAAATTTTCATTACTCAGGGCATGTCATTTTTTTTCTTTTTTTATATAATTTACTTTATTTGTAATCCATTTGGGGTACAAAAAGAAAAACATGGATATAAACACAATGTTCACATATTTGGGGAACAATTCCATCTCAAGCTTTGAAAGAGGGGGAAAAAAATAAAAAAAAATTCTATACATCTCAATCCAGTGTATCCTTGCACAAAACAAAATTTTGTACCCATATATAATATTAAACAAAAAAAAAAGAATAAACAAAGGAATTTAGAGCTACTTTCCTCTTAAATCTTTAGATCATTCTTAAAATCGCCATTAAATTAATCCAATGTTTTTATGCCTTATATTTATCCAGAGTCACAGAGGGAGGGAGGAAAAAAAAAATTAGCTACGTATTTTATATTGTAATTTAATTTTGTACTATCACCCATTCCACCATTAACTTGGATTCCATTATGTATTGGGTTGTCTCAATTTTTAATCAAAATTTCTTGCTCATGGTGCCCTAAATATAGTATCCAAAATTTCCATTTTTCAAAAAATAATTCTACATTATGTTTAAACCAAATATCATGTTGCTCAATCAGGTATTGTCTCTGTATCACCTTTTTAAAAGACGCAAATGAAGGTGCCTTATCAGATATCCAATGTTTTAATATTAAGTTCCTACCCAAAATAATAATGATATTAATAAAATTTTGCAACTGATTAAGTTTATGATCTACAAATAGGAAGATTATATGTTCAGCGGATAGGGTTATATCACTATTGCAAATCCTATTAATCCAGAAATTGATCTTTTTCCAGAATTGCTGAATTTTAGGGAAAGCTAAAAACAGTGTAGGATGTTCACCTTGGTAAATTTACACTTAGAACAATAAATCTCTTCCAAGTCATTTTGCCATTTGGACCTGCTATATGGCGTTATATATACCATCAACAAAATCTTAGTATGTTGTTCTCTTGAAAAAGCTGCTAACGAGGCCTTCTCAATTTTACGCAGGCTTCTATAAATAATTTGTTGATCAAAATTACCAGGCCAAATATTGCTTCAGTTATGGACCGTTTTATCCAATAAGGTTTCGTGATTTACATTAGAGATTATATTGTACAGAAGAGATATAGAATATTTACCTTCAATAAAAGCCTGTATAACGGGTGCCAATATGGTCCACTTCCATTGTGTGCATATAATTGGTGCAATTTAATACAATATTGTTTTGCCTGAATATAGGAAAACCAGTGTTTTGCATCTAGAGAGAGTTTCTCCCTTAATTTATCAAAAGAAAGAATTGATATCTCCTCCAGCTCCTCATCTCGTAATTGATGAACTCTAACCAGCCCTTGATTTCGCCAATTCCTTATGCCCTAAATTCCTGGCATTATGCCCTATTTGCAGTTCTTGAAAATTATCAATTCCTAGAAACGTAGAGACTGAAAAATTGATTTTTAAAAGTTTACATATTCTATGCCATGCAATAATGGGCTCTCGCAAGATCCCTATTTTCCTCACGTAATCAGATAAATATTTAATTTGTAAATGTGGGGTGTTTGTCAACGAATTGGGTAAATAGAGCTTGGATTCCAATTCCGTCAGTATAAAATGGTCACAAATCTAGTACAATTTTTCCCACTTCTGCTAAATTATAATTTACTATATGCGGGAGAGCAAAACCCAAAAACCTCTTTGACAGAATAATATACCACAACCAATTCTAACCTTTCCTTCCCCCTACAAATATTTTCTAATTGCAGTTTTAATCTTGCTAATTTCTACTCTCCTCAATAGGAGAGGGATATTTTCAAATACATATAAAAGTTTTGGGAGGGCAATCATTTTTAGTAAACTAATCTTGCCTGATAAGAATAAGGAGAGTGATTGCCCTCGTTCAAGCTGCTCGCAAAATGCATTCGCTGCTGAGCATATATTCATCTTATACCATTCCTCGTGGTCTTTAGAAATTAATCCCTAGATATGTTAAATACTTTCCAGCGTCTCTAAACAATCCCTTCTCGGAATCTTCCTTCTTAAATACCCACAAGACCTCTGATTTATTTAAATTAATTTCATAACCACAAAAAGCACTAAACAACTGTATAATGTTGTTAATATTAGGTAAATTAATTGAAGAGTGTTGTGTAAAAATTAGAAGATCATCCGCATACAAGGCTGTTATGATTTGTTGACCTAATATTTGTATACCCTGTATTTATTGCCTTATCAAAATTGCCAATGACTCTAATGCAATGTTAGAAATTAGTGAAGATAGTGGACATCCCTGCCTTGTCCCGCGTAGTAGATAGAATGGAGTAGTCCGGGTATTATTTATCAGTAAGTATGCAGAAGATTCAGTATATAACGATTTTATTATATTATATATATTACCTCTAAATCTAAATTTACTCAGGGAGGTCAAAAGATGATCCCATGTTATGGAATCAAAGGCTTTACAAGCATCAAGGGAGATAATAGCCAGATCATGTTTAGGCTGAAGATTTTTACATTTCAAATGATACCAAGTATTTGAGATAGTCAGAAATAGTTTTCTAATATTTACATTTGAGGATCTTCCCCTCATAAAACCAGTCTGGTCCGGGCAGATGATATCCCCCAATGAAGACTGAATTTTCTTTGCTATTAATTTAGTTAATATTTCGTAGTCCAAATTTAATATTGCAATTGGCCTATAGGAGTCCATACTCTCTGGATTTTTCCCGGGTTTCAAAATAATATTGATTGCTGATTCATTAAAATCCCCTGGTAGCGTCAACTGTCCCGACCAAAACTTATTAAAAAGTAAGGTTAATATTTCAGTAATATCTTTAATTAATATTTTATAAAATTCAGCTGGTAATCCGTCCGGTCCAGCATCTTTATTATTAGCTAATTCTCTAATAATCTTAGTTATTTCATTCTCTGAAATTGGAATGTTCATTTTCTCTACCTCTATCGGACTAATACGGGGATTATCAATATGTTCCCAGAACTGTTCTTTCTTTTCTAAATCAATTATAGGATGGGAATACAATTTCTCATAAAATTCCTTAAAGGCTACTTTAATTTAATCTGTCTCTATGAGCATTTTATCTTGATATCCTAATTTAGTAATACAGGAGGTACTTTTTTGATTTTTATTAATTTGCGCTAAGAATTTTCCAGATTTATTACCAAATCGATAAAATTTAGAAGTCTTCTTAATGTCCTCCTTAATAGTCATAGTAGAGAAAAAATCATCCCTTTGTTTTTTAGCCTCTAGATACTTACTCCAGTTACTTCTACCTTGATCTCTAATATACTATATACATACATTCGAATTCGAAAGTGACATTCGAAAACTGTAAATAACATTTGATAATAGAATTTTTAAGAATATTCTTTCTTATCAACATTCTATTATGTAAATCGAATTTCTACAATAACATTCATTCTAACATTCAAATTCGAATATAAACACATTCACCCATCCCTACTTCCCATTGTCTATCATACAATTGAATGAGTTTTGTGTTGATGAATTTTGTACCTGAATATTCATACGAACCAAACATGACCATGAACGAAATTCTAAAGACCCAAATTGGCTAAAAATTCCGAACCAAATCTTTTGAACGGACAGAAATTTTTGCCTGTCCACATGTCTACAGAAAAAATAAGGGTTGGATAGCTTTTCTTTAGTTATTCCTACTTGTAATATTTTTATCTCAAATCTCAATAAAACAAAAAACACCAAAAAAAACAAAACATTATGTCTATGTAATTGCTGTGCAGTACAGATTTTACAGTTGGGGGGGTTGAAATTGGGGGAGTGTAAAGGTCAGACATTAATGAGATTTGTGACAGAGTTATTTTTGTGGAAGCTTTTAATTAAATGGACAGTAAAGTCCAAATTAAATTTTCATGATTCAGATAGGCCATGTAATTTTAAACAACTTTCTAATTTACTTTAATCATCAAATTTGCTTTGTTCTCTTGGTATTCTTTGTTGAAAGCTAAACCTAGGAAGGCTCATATGCTAATTTCTAAGCCCTTGAAGACCGCCTCTTATCTTGACAGTTTATCACTGCTAGAGAGCATTAGTTCATGGGTTTCATATAAATAACTTTGTACTCATGCACATGAAGTTATTTAAGAGTCAGCACTAATTGCCTTAAATGCAAGTCTGTCAAAAGATCTGAGATAAGGAGGCAGTCTGCCGAAGCTTAGATACAAGGTAATTACCGAAGTAAAAAGTATATTCATATGACAGTGTTGGTTATGCAAAACTGGGGAATGGTAATTAAAGGGATTATCTATCTTTTAAAACAATAACATTTTTGGTGTTTACCATCCCTTTAAGGAGGGGGATGGTTTTGTACATGTTAAAAGATTTACCAAAGCAGAAGGACACATAGGGATGTCCTTTAAGTGTGGGGAATATTTCAGAGGGGTTAAATAGAATAAAACTGATCAAGGTTAGAGTAATTTAGGAGAGCCTAGGATTTGGGGGGAGGAGGTAGAAGAGGTAACCTTAGAGATATGGAGGCTAAGTGATCTATTAGGAGATAATGGCCTGGATTACAAGTGGTGCGCCAATTAGAGCTTAGGCTAGAGCGCTAACTTCACTAGAGTTCACTTTAAACTGGTAATATAAGTGCTACTTCTGACACACGCAAACAGCCAAGATAAACCTGATATCGCTCATGCACAACTGCACAACATTCCATTCGTACTCTTGCCCTTACAGTGCTTAGAGTGAAGTCATAGTTGCAAGCAGTAAGTTGCCATGACAATTTTAATGACTTGCAAATTGTGCAATTTTAATATTTATTTATTTTTTGTCATACAGCTTTAATAATAACTTAAAATTACAGTTGTGAAACATTTTATCTAGAGGCTCAATTTTTTTACAGCTGGATTGAGATCTAAACCCCCCACCACCACACACACACACATTTCTCCATTTGCCCACTTGGCCACTTAAAGGAACAATAACAGTAAACAACTTGTATTTAAAAGACATTCCTGTTGTGTTGCAGGGTACGTCGCTGGTCCTAGTTAGGGATTGGCGAATGTGTTTATATCCGAATTCGAATGTTAGAACGAATGTTATTGTAGAAATTCGATTTACATAATAGAATGTTAATAAGAACAAATATTCTTAAAAATTCGATTTTCAAATGTTATTTACAGTTTTCGAATGTCACATTCGAATTTGAATGTCACATTCGAATTTGAATGTTACATTTGAATGTCACATTCAAATTCGAATGTTACATTCGAATATCACATTCGAATATTACATTTATAAAACACAATTGTAGACTAGAAACACTATTTCGAATGTCACATTCGAATCGAATATCACATTCGAATCGAATGTCACATTCAAATTCGAATATTACATTTATAAAACACAGTATTAGACTAGAAATACTATTTTGAATTCGAATGTCACATTCAAATTGAATATCACACTTAAAACACAGTATTAGACTAGAAATACTATTTCAAATTCGAATGTGACATTCAAATTCGAAAGAAGCATTCAAATTCGAATATTACATTTATTAAACACAGTTGCAGACTAGAAATACTATTTCAAATATGAATGTCACATTTGAATTTGAATGTCACATTCGAATTCAAATATTACATTTCGAAATTGAATGAATACATAGCTAAACATTCTATTATTCGAACGAATATTTTCGAATTTTATTGAAAAATTCGAAAAACAAAAATTCGAAAATAGAATGTTAGAATGTTATATAAACATTTGAAATTCGATTCGAACGAATGTATCAAAATTCGTTTTAAATTTCGAATTTTTAGAAACATTCACCCATCCCTAGTCCTAGTACAACATAAAGCCTTTTCACCCCTTCAATACTGAGCTATTTCTGTGTTAGAGCTGATTTTAGCATTCTGTATTTATACATCAATTTCACTAATTTTTATGTTAGATAGCCACACAAATCATACCTTGTTTTTTTTACACAAACAAAGCAATTTTATAATATATATATTATATTTACAATATTACTACATTTTTGTGTCATTTTCTTTAAACATACATGACATACAAAGATGTACAGGAGTCATTTTTTCCTAAATATTTCAAATACACATTTTAAAATCCCACATTTAGCATCAATTCACCTTCACAAAACAACAGCATTTAGAATGTTATTCTTATATTGTTAAATAACAATTAAAGAAAATCAGAACATAACATTATTTTTGTCATGTTTTATCTTGCAATTTATGCAGAACACAAGTAGGATTAAAATATTTAGCCATAAAAATATTGCAAACATTTTAAAATTACACAAAATTCTGATTTCCCAGAAGGGTTGATTAACCAACTGTGAAAATGTATGCATTATCTTTCCACTGTCTAAATTCACTCATCTGTCATCTGTTTTTACACTTACCCACTACTCCATTTATTTATTTTTGAAAAATATTAAATTAATAGAATGGATCTCTGAGCCCTAAGACCCACTACATCATAAAATGAAGCTAACAATCACTTAAAGGCATAGGAAACTCAAAAAATGTATTTTATGATTCATTTAGGGCATACAATTGTATACAACTTTTTAATTTACTTCTAATATCAAATTTGCTTCTTTCCCATGGAATTCTTTGTTGAAGAGATACCTAGGTAGTTGTCTGGAGCACTGTGAAGCAGGAATAGTGCTGCTAGTGCTCTTAATAAACAATACAACGTTTAGCAGCACTATCCAAAATTGCTAAATAGTATATGTATTCACATAAAGGAATAGACTCACATGTTTTGGAATTCAACCCTTACTCATGCTTATACAAACACTTGTGCAGAGCAGCCTAATAAGCAGTAAAGGAGAAGAGACACATCCCTTTAATAAATTGTCAAAATCAACTTAATGAATACCTTAAAGGGACAGTCAACACCAGAATTTTTGTTGTTTTAAAAGATAGATAATCCCTAAATCACCCATTCCCCAGTTTTGCATAACCAACACAGTTATAATAATACATGTTTTACCTCTGTAATTACCTTGTATCTAAGCCTATGCAGACTGCCCCCTTATTTCAGTTCTTTTGACAGACTTGCATTTTAGCCAATCAGTGCTCACTCCTCTGTAAATTCACGTGCTTGAGCTCAATGTTATCTATACGAAACACATGAACTAATGCCCTCTAATAGTGAAAAATGTTCAAATGCAGAGGCGATCTTCAAGGTCTAAGAAATTAGCATATGAACCTCCTAGGTTTAGCTCTCAACTAAGAATACCAAGAGAACGAAGCAAAATTGGTGATAAAAGTAAATTAGAAAGTTTTTTTAAAATTACATGCCCTATTTGAATAATGAAAGTTTTTTTTGGACTTGACTGTCCCTTTATTGCTGTCTCCAAAGGAGTATATGTTTAACAACAATACATTATAAAATGACCCACACCATCGAAATAGAGAAACAGAACTAGCACACAATCCTACACACTTAATAAAAAAGATGCCAATCCATAGCCCCATACTTAATACCCAACATGGATATCCAAAAGAGTTTTCTACATTTCAGTAAAAGCTTTCTTGCCTTGAAAAGACCCCTACCTCACTCATTCTCATAGCTGCAAATGCATCATCTCACACAATATGCCTGACCCTTAATATTGGCTAGCCCTCTTAGAAATAGATATAATTCTTGAAAAACTATTTCCATATAGTGCTCCAGAGATTTGCATGCTTTTCAGTGTATGTCCCTGCTTTTCAACAAAAGTTTCAAAGAGAACAAAGAAAAATTGATAAAAGAAGTAAATAAGGAGGTTGTTTATAATTGCATGCTCTATCTGAATCACAAAAGAAACATTTTAGATTTAATGTCTCTTTATAAGTTATAAGGACATGAATCCCTTTATTTGAATGAAGCAACCTCATTCTTTCAACTAAAAGGTCTTATGATATATTTCTATTAAGAGGGTAGGAAAAGACTCAAAAACCACCAGAACCCCCAAAATAGAATTGTTGCTGTGAGATATTTGTAATTTTTATGTCAATCACTGGACAGATGGAAGGATACAGAACCACTTGTATAAGTAGTCTTGAGTTTGTCAATGTATGTTGGGTGGTTACATAGGGGATAATCCACCCCCATGTTGTTCCATATGCCAATGGTTATATCAAGGGATCACTGTTGCCATAGTGACCAGCTGACAGCCATCTGGTCATGTGGCCCCTCCTTTGAAAGAGAGACTTTTTCTCTTTCAAATAAGGTTACTTGTCCCATTAAGTGCTTATATTAGGGTGCATTTTAAAGCCTAGAGGACCATAAAAGTCATGTAGTACACAGGTGTTTCCAATCACATGCTGTCTAAAGGAACATGAGATCCCATCATTTGACAGCGGGTAATCCCTTTTTTCTTGTGAGAGGTAGTGTTTTTGTGGCTGCTGTCTCATGTTTTTAGAGGTTAGGGGATGGTTTGGAGCCACTACCACATACAGTAAGTATGGTACATTAGATAGGAGATTACCATTTTAATGGCAATGACCTATTAACATTTATAGAAAGAAAAGTACTCAACCAGAAACAAACTGCTCAGTAGCTTGTTTGTGTTTGTTTTTCTAACAGAGGAGAACTTTACAGAAGACTATCATTCTAATCTTGCCTGAAAAGGATGACCCAGCCCCCAAAATACCAGGCAATCCTCCTCTGAACACCTTCTGTAAGCTAAAAGAGACTAAACAAATAACAAAGTTGAGTGCATCACTCTATTTTCTTTATAGTGCATACAAATTATTGTTGGGTCTCTCTAAGAATAAAAAGGGAGACCCAAGAATAATTTGCTCACACACAAAAGAAAATAGAGTGATGCACTCAACTGAAAATGTACATGAGTCCCAGAGAGATTGAGACACACATCGGAGGTTTCTTGCTTTCTCTTGTTTGAAGAACAATTGCTTGATATTTCAGGGATGGACAGTCTTTGGAAAAAATCACAATGATATGCTACAGAATATTTCTTCTCTGTGGAAGCCACAAAGAGCTAAAAGAAACTATATCGAGAGGGATGCTAGCCTTTCAAAAAACAATGACGTTTTTCCAGCTCAAATTACTTTTTAGCTGAGTCAGGTTCTCTCTTTTATTTTTTGTGTAGATCACCTAAAACTGACAGATATATTTAAAAAACCCTTATTGCAAAGAACAATTCCTAACTGGAGTCTTATACTTCTACTTGAGATGTGCATTTGTTTAGTTATCATTAGTTTCAGGTGTGTACTAAAATTCTAATGCTCATTGTACCTAACAACAAAAGAACATTTGCAGTTAGTGCCTGTTAGCTAATAAAAATTAGTAGCACCTTTCAGCCAATGAGCAAAAGCAGGAAGTTCACAACTGAAACTGCTGTATTAGGTTCTATCAATAGCACTGATCACAATCTATTAGGAGCTGTGTTTTTAGCTGTTTTTTTTTAAGCCTAAGGGGCATATTTATCAATGTGCGAGCGGACATGATACAAAGAAGCGTATCATGCCCACCGCACATAGATAAATGCCGACAGCATACGCTGTCTGCATTTATCATTACATCAGCAGTTCTTGTGAACTGCTGGTGCAATGCCGCCCCCTGCAGATTTGCGGCTAGCAGGGGGTGTCAATCAACCAGATCGTATTTGATTCGGTTGATTTCTGTCGGCCACCTCATAGCAGGTGGACAAGTTATGGAGCAGCGGTCTTCCATTTGGGCAAGCCTGAAGGCTCACCGGAAACAAGGGGCATCAAGCTCCCTACGTAGCTTAATAAATATGCCCCTAAAAGTCTATCTTTTTGGTGTGATCACAACAGATACATTTCTGCTGGTTCTCACACTTGTAAACAGATCTTTGGCAGCTTGAAAAAAAAGTCCTATTTACACTATGGAGCTGAAAACTTCTCAGTAATCACAATGCGTTTTTGGGTCACTTTTTATTTACTACTTTTCAAGCTCATTTGGGGTTTATCAAATTCATTCAAGTCCATAAAGGGCTTTTCAGGCACCTGTTAAACTTTTTTTTGGCTATTTCCAAACAGTCTTTTATATTGCATCTATGTCAAACACTTTGAAATGGCCAATGGAGACATTCTAGAAGTTTGGTATTATTTGTGGTATTGATTCATTAAAGCTCCATTGGAGAGCCTGCGTACAGTCAGCAGTTTACACATGTACATATGTTTAGGGATATATACATATACACATGAGAAGACTACGTGATGTCCTGTACAGCTATGGGGATCATCAGGAAAACTAACTTCAGAACACCTACATCTTATATTGGCGTGATTTCATATTTCATTTTTCATAATTGATTTGTATTTTTTACTTAAACTGTCATTATTGTCAAAAACATTAGAAGTGTTATTAAAATCGTGTTTTACAGGAGGTTGCATAATTGTGGCTTTCAGAGTTAAAAGGACACTGAACCCAATTTTTTTTTATCATGATTCAGATAGAGCATGCAATTTTAAGCAACTTTCTAATTTACTCCTATTATCAAATTCTTTTCATTCTCTTGGTATCTTTATTTGAAATGAAAGAATGTAAGTTTAGATGCTGGCCCATTTTTGGTGAACACACTGGCCTCTAGTTATCAAGCCGTCAACCTCAAATACGCTGGAATTCCGCAGCATATTTGTGGCGAGGCTGATTCGCCTTAGTTATCAAGCACTACAGCCCGGCAAAAGTAGAATTTAGTGACGTAAGCTTCGATCCGCCGGACTCAGTCTGACACAGATCGATGCTTACGTCACTCCAGATGTTAAGAACGCAAGTTTGGCACAATCTGACTACTTTTGGTAGTTATCAAACTACTACCAGGTACGCTCGCCACTATTCCAGGCCAGCATTCCTTGTTTTTTAATCCGCCGCCCTGTAGGTGGCGGATCCCATAGGAATCAATGGGAGTCTGACCATAGCGAAAGCTCATGTTCGCTGCTGCCCGACATCCCATGGATTCCTATGGGAAACGTCTGCACCTAACACCCTAACATGTACCCCAAGTCTAAACACCCCTAATCTGCCCCCCCCTACACAGCCGCAACTAAACAAATGTATTACCCCCTAAACCGCCACTCCCGGAGCCCACCGCCACTCTAATAAACTTATTAACCCCTAAACCGCCGCTCCCGGAGCCCACCACAACTATAATAAATATGTTAACCCCTAAACCGCCGCTCCCGGACCCCGCTGCAACTATAATAAATATGTGAACCCCTTAACCGCCGCTCCAGGACCCCGCCGCCACCTACATAATACCTATTAACCTCTATCCTGCCCCCCCTACACCGCCGCCACCTATAATAAATTTATTAACCCCTATCCTGCCCCCCCTACACCGCCGCCACTATAATAAAATTATTAACCCCTAAACCTAAGTCTAACACTAACCTTAACACCCCCCCAACTTAAATATTAATTAAATACATCTAAATAAATATTATTCTTATTAACTAAATTAATCCTATTTAAAACTAAATACTTACCTTTAAAATAAACCTTAATATAGCTACAATCTAACTAATAACTATATTGTAGCTATTTTAGGATTTATATTTATTTTACAGGCAAATTTCAATTTATTTTAACTAGGTACAAAAGCTATTAAATAGTTATTAACTATTTAATAGCTACCTAGATAAAATAAAGTCACATTTACCTGTAAAATAAAAACTAACCTAAGTTACAATTACACCTAACACTACACTATCATTAAATAAATTATTCCTATTTAAAAATAAATACTTACCTGTAAAATAAACCCTAAGATAACTAGAATGTAATTAATAATTACATTGTAGCTATTTTAGGATTTATATTTATTTTACAGGTAACTTTGTATTTATTTTAACTAGGTAGAATAGTTATTAAATAGTTATTAACTATTTAATAACTACCTAGCTAAAAGAAATACAAATTTACCTGTAAAATAAATCCTAACCTAAGTTACAATTAAACCTAACACTACACTATCATTAAATAAATTAAATTAATTAACTACAAATACCTACAATTAAACACAATTAAATAAACTAACTAAAGTAAAAAAACAAACAAAAAAAACTAAGTTACAAAAAATAAAAAAATATTACAAGATTTTTAATCTAATTACACCTAATCTAAGCCCCCTAATAAAATAACAAAGCCCCCCAAAATAAAAAAAATGCCCTACCCTATTCTAAATTACAAAAGTTAACAGCTCCATTACCTTACCAGCCCTTAAAAGGGCCTTTTGCGGGGCATGCCCCAAAGTAATCAGCTCTTTTGCATTTAAAAAAAATACATCCCCCCCAACATTAAAACCCACAACCCACATACCCCTACTCTAACCCACCCAAACCCCCCTTAAAAAAACTAACCCCCTGAAGATCTCCCTACCTTGAGTCATCTTCAGCCAGCCGACCACCGATGGAACAGAAGAGGACATCCGCAGCGGCCGAAGTCATCACCCAAGGGGCGCTGAAGTGGTCTTTCATCCGATAGAAGTCTTCATCCATGCGGCGTCTTCGATCTTCATCCATGCGGAGCGGAGCCTTCTTCAAACGAGCCGACGCTTAGCCATCCTCTTGCAACGACGCCTACCCGACGAATGGATATTCCTTTAAGTGACGTCAACCAAAATGGCGTCCATCGAATTCCGATTGGCTGATAGTATTCTATCAGCCAATCAGAATTAAGGTAGGGAAAATCTGATTGGCTGATGCAATCAGCCAATCAGATTGAGCTTGCATTCTATTGGCTGATCGGAAAAGCCAATAGAATGTGATCTCAATCTGAATGGCTGATTGGATCAGCCAATCGGATTGAACTTGAATCTGATTGCATCAGCCAATCAGATTTTTCCTACCTTAATTCCAATTGGCTGATAGAATCCTAAGTAGGGGTTAATAACTTTATTTAGTTGCGGGGGGCTCCGGGGGTGCCGGTATAGGGGGTAGAACAGTATAGTTAGTGTGGGTGCTTAGTGACAGCTTATCAATAAAGCTGTAAAAAAGCCGAAGAGCAGCGAGATCGGATGAGTGATAACTATCACAGTCCGCTGCTCATCGCCCCGTACTTGGTGCGCTGCTTTTTGACAGCTTGTTTTATAACTTTGGCGAACGTATTCAGGTCCGCGGCGGCGATGTGAGGCGAGCTTAGGTGAGCGTATTGGGCCGGCGAAGGCAGGTAAGTAGACATGTTGATAACTAGAGGCCACTGTGTTGTTCTTGCTGATTGGTGGATAAATTCACCTGCTAATAAACAAGTGCTTTCCATGGTCTGAACCAAAAAAATAGCTTAGAGGCCTTCTTTTTCAAATAAAGAAAGCAAGAGAACGAAGAAAAATTAAAAAGTTGTTTAAAATTGCATGCTCTATCTGAATTACGAAAGAAAAAATTTGGGTTCAGTGTCCCTTTAACTATTGTGTATTTAAACAGTCCACATAGGCTACAATGTAAAGGCACTTTTCAGTGCCGTTTATTTTTAACACCCAACATCCGAAAAATTTAAGTAATTAAAACTGCTTTGTGCAAATATAAATTTTAATATATATATATTTTAAAAAAGCAACACTAAACATAATTTTAGGGGCAATTGGGAGACATTTTTTAAATTAACCAGAGGTCTAACCTCTGGTTAATTTTTGGAGTGATAATTGCTACCGCAAGCTTGCGGTAGCATTAACCAGCCACGTGTAATAGCTGGTTATCTAAAATGCATATCTGTCAAAAGAACTGAGTTAAGGACGCAGTCTGCAGAGGCTTAGATACAAGGTAATCACAGAGGTAAAAAGTGTATTTATGTAACTGTGTTGGCAGTTGGCAAAGTGGGGAATGGATAATAAAGGGATTATCTATTTTTTTCAACAATACTCAGTCTGGAGTAGACTGTCCCTTTAACTCTGAAAACAGTGACTATGCAATCTGTTGTAAAACATTATTTTAATAATACTTTTATTGCTTGTGGCAATCATGACAATATAAGTGCGAAATACAATCATATGTGAAATATGAAATATAACATTACGCCGATTGTAGATGTTGTTGCCCTGAATTTCCTATAGAAGTATATCCATCCTGCCAAGATATACTTTATATGACATTTATATGGATGCTGAGGGGCCCATTATAAAAAATGTACCGGGCTAGACACGTTTTTTTCATGCCAACACTCTCAGGTGCAGCCCTAATGTAATTCTACTTTTACTTGTTTTTTTTTTGAGGCAAAATAAAAATTTTCACAAATTTTAAAGATGATCTTTTATCTAGTAGAAAAAAATAAGTACAATGTCATTTTAAGTAGACCTACACCTACACAGAAATTTTGTAACTAAGAAATTCATGTGTTAGAAAACACACTTTCCCCCTTCTAGCTTATTTCCTGCATTACATAAAACATACATTTTCTGTTTACAGCCGGCAATCTTTTACTAAATATACATTTATGTATGCTTAGCATTGATATATGCAAGAGACAAGGGATAGCCTGAAACAGCATGTATGCAAATATATGTGAATTTTCAGGTAAACCTAGAAAAATAATTACATATTGTAAAAAAGCAATTATAAAAAAAAAACAGGAATAGCAAGAGGAGGAAATATAATTACCCCAGGCTCTACTTAATGTAAATTAAAACATATGCATAAGCAGATATGGACAGCTGTAGTATATCTATACGCTTTACAACACAACTCTTAAGGTGACCGCAAAGCTAAGGTTTATACTGAAAATGTTGTTACAGACCCATGAAGTCACAGCTCTGGAATAAAGGATCCGAATGTCTGACCTCAGGGTGATGTATTTTGTAGCGTATAGATATTATTTTTAAAACCACATCTATGGCCCCCATGTACTAAAGGTGAGCAAACAAGCTTCTCAACTTGAGAAGTTTTCCGCTCGCCTTCACTACATATGGACAGCGGACAACAGGATCTACTGCCCGTATGTATCATTACCAGCCCCTTCTCTCACGTGACAGAAGTTACTGCCAATCACCCGGAGTGAGCAAGTGCTCAGTGATTTCTCCTTGCCACTTCAGAAGTGGCATAGAGCACTGTTTCTCAACCACGGTCCTTGAGTACCCCCAACAGGCCAGGATTTCATTATAGCTAAACTAGAGCACAGGTGAAATAATCAGCTGATCAGTAACCATGGTTACTAACCTGCTCTCACCAATCAGCTGATTATTTCACATGTGCTCTGCTTAAACTATAATGAAAATTTGGTAGCGCAGAGTGATTGTTTATAGGAGAGACTCTGAGCTTGATAATGTGCAATCTTTCTTTTTAAAGAGACATTAAAAATTAAAATATAATTCCCTTAAAATATTTAATTATGTCTAATAAAACAATATGTATTGTACATTCATTATTTATTTTGTTCACTTTTCCAACAATATGCTACTAAAATGTATAAAGAATCATGCAGATGTTAGTTAATTAAAGCATGTTTTGCACACATTCAAAAAAATCTTGAAAACATTTAAGCGTTCTCAATAATAAGTCACCAAGGGGCCGATTTAACAAAGTGCGAGTGGACATCGATAAATGTCGACAGCATACGCTGTTGGCATTTATCATTGCACAAGCAGTTCTAGAGAACTGCTTGTACAATGCTGCCCCCTGCAGATTTGTGGCCATTTGGCCGCTAGCAGGGGGTGTCAATCAACCCGATCATATGCAATCGGGCGGATTGATGTCCGCTGCCTCAGAGGAGTTGTACGAGTTAAGGAGCAGCGGTCTTAAGACCACTTCTTCTTAACTCCTGTTTTCGGTGAGCCTGAAGGCTCACGCTGAAACAGTTACATTGGGGCACATTCGGGCCGTGAAAAATTGGCCCCAATGTGTTATTTGGGGTTTATCAAGTCATTTTAGCTGTGGAATTATTTAAGTGAAAACTGTATATATGTCATTCAGTATTGAGAATTTAGATTGGGACCATGTTAATTTGTTTTCTCAGACTTTAATGAAGCGTGCTTAAAAAAATAAATCCTAAAACTTATCGCTCGCATGCTAACCTGACACCATGTTAGACCTACATCGCTAAACCCGAAGATAGCTATGAATATTTTATATGCCAATGTTCTTCACACAGAAGAAAATGTTATTGTTTATATATACATATATATGCACATACAATGATATACATATATATTTACCTTTATACCTATATGAAAATAAGGCATACAAAAGTTAATGACAGTGACAGTCCAGGCTCCAATTCAAAAATAAAAGCTCATAATTTCTTTATAAAGTTATAGTAAAATAGAGGTTTTAACCTCACTAACAGTGTCAGCAAACAACAGCATTCATCCAACGCGTTTCCTGCCCATACAGCACTTCATCAGGGATACTCAGCTGTCCCCTTGTTTCCTTTAAATAGTCTAGCTCAGTAATTTGCAACCTTTTTTTGCCGTGGCACACTTTTTTACATTAAAAAATTCTGTGGCACACCACCATCCCAAAATTTTACAAAATCACACATTGTAGCCTAATACAGGATATATATACAGTATATACAGTATATATATATTTATATATACACACACTGTACTGTGCTGTCATGGCATGCCTCCTACAAACTATACATGACATATTGACATTCATTCACAAACAATCATAATGATTGTCAGTCTGCCGCGGCACACCTGAGGATCTCTCACGGCACACTGGTTGAAAAACACTGGTCTAGCTCAATAACCCTTTCTCTGCATGTGAAAAAGAATTCAATACAAATTTAAATTGACATAACTTTATTTTACAAAAAGCCTCCTATACATTATGTAACAACATTTATACAATCTATACAGAAGTGATTTCACATAATTCCTCATCATTAGCATACAATATTTAATAAAACATCTTAAACTAAATAGAATTTGATCAAAAATGTACACTCATTATTTATTACATTAATAGTGTCATAAAACTTTTTTGTAAAACAAAAACAGCAGTAAGAATTCAATATAGTTTATTTGATATTTGTTCTTCTTATTATCAATCAACTTTACAGATATAGAGAAATCTTACTAACAAGTACCCAATGTAGTAAGGTGTTATTGAGTTTTGTTCATTAATTTTTGTTTTGTATTTAATATTGTTATTATAACCTTTTGTTTATTATTTATTTATGTGTCATGTTGTTATGTCATGTGTTTAGTGCCATGTCTCTCAGTAACATGCTATTTAGCACTAGTATGTTATTTATGATATCAGTAAAATTGTTATGCATATATAGTACTTAAATGCTTGTCACAGACTTCCAACTACATAACATCACAATTAAAAAAAAAATTTTTCATATAGATCATAATTTTTGGTTTTTGATACCTGTTATCTGTCTTCTTTATTTAAATTGTTTGGTTATTAATATAGATATTACAAACAATTACCACCAAGAACACAGGATCAATGCCTTGCCTGTAATCACCATTTTATCATTAGTTAGTAAATAATTTGATAACCGATATTTCATTAATCACATTTGGTTTCCCAGTTTTTAAAAGATAAATCCAAAATGCTTTTTTTTTTTAAAGTATCAACTGTCTATCACCTCCTGTAATTCTTTTGGGGACATTGTCTATTATTTGAAACTTCAATAGATTTTGCACAAATAATATATTATCATCATTCTATATGCCCCCTATTCTGTGAGTGAAAAAATGGATTTTCAAGCTACAAAGATAGCAAATGCTCCCATACACGATCTTTCACAGGACTTATTGCTCTACCTGTATATTGACTTGAATATTTGTTACAAGTAATTAAATACATGACATAGCTGGTATTGTAATTAACAAAATTCTTTATGTCATATGTAATTCCTGTTACTTTGGATCTAAGTTGGTTAATGACTATGGCATGATGGCAACTTTTACAGGGGTGCTCTCCACACTTACAACAGCCTGGTTTTTAATTGAGCCAGTTCGTTTTAGAGGCTAAATTCTTTTTTTCATAAAAATCTCTTTCATAATATTACCTAAAGTTTTTGCTCTCCTAGACACAAATCTCACACCATGTTTAATTATACTTGTTAATTTTGGATCTTTTTCTAGAAAGGGGAGATATTTTCTAACTATGTCACAGATCTTATTGAACTGTATTGAGTAAAAAAAGTCAGAACATGACCTTCTCTATTAATTCCTTTTCTAATTTTATATTTCAAAAGTTCTGACCTCCCCATAATTAGTACTTCCTGCATAGTGTTTTCCAATTACAACTCACTCAGGCCCATTTATCAAGCTCCGTATGGAGCTTGAAGGGCCGTGTTTCTGGCGAGTCTTCAGACTCGCCAGAAACACAAGTTATGAAGCAGCGATCTAAAGACAGCTGCTTCATAACCCTGTCCGCCTGCTCTGAGCAGGCGGACAGGAACCGCCGGAAATCAACCCGATCGAATACGATCGGGTTGATTGACAGCTCCCTGCTGGCGGCCGATTGGCCGCGAGTCAGCAGGGGGCGGCGTTGCACCAGCAGCTCTTGTGAGCTGCTGGTGCAATGTTAAATGTGGAGAGCGTATTGCTCTCCGCATTTAGCGAGGTCTTGCGGACCTGATCCGCAGTGTCGGATCAGGTCCGCAAGCCCTTTGATAAATGGGCCCCACTATATCCCCTACAAAGCAGTCTATATTTCAGTGCATTGGCATGTTTCAAGTAAAGTTATCAGTAGAGTTCCTTTGAATCCTAATACACTGTCCTTTCAGTATAGCACTTTTGAGATGTCTTGGGTGACATAAGTCTGACCTTAAAACTGTATTAACCACTGTTTCCTTTCAGTGCACTTAAGTTACAAGTCTATTATGAAAGTTATCCTTAGAAATATTTAGATCTAAATAGATGACATTCCTATTGGAGCTGGTATATGTGAATTGTAAATTACCCACATTGTCATTTAAATAATTCACAAAAAGTTCCATACTAGATGTATCTCCCTTCCATACAATTAGAATGTATTGTATGAAAAAAATGATATGTTCCCTGAAGGGAAGAGTTAAATATTTTTTTCCATTTCAAAATATCCCAAATACAAGTTCGCATATGAGGGGGCAAATTTTTTCTGCAAATAAAAGATGTTCTCAAATATAAAATAATTATGGGTCAGATGAAACTTCAAAATATCTGCTAGATATTCTATTAATAAAAGATCATATAGAGTATATATCATCAGCATCTCTTTCAAAGCTACCAATATACTAGAGTGTGGAATACAAGAAAATAATTATACCACATCTTTTGTAAGTAGAAGTTGGTAGTCATCCTTATACTCTATCTTCTCTAACATTTGTAATAGATGCTTAGTATCTTTTAGATAACCTGGTATATCCTGTACAATTGGTTGTAAAAAATAGAACAATCCATTCCCCAACTCTTTCTCCTAATGCTCCTATAGTTTAAATAATAGGTCTACCAGGTGGCGTTGTTTTATTTTTATGTATTTTGGGCAGGTGTTTGGATTCTTAACCAGCAGATATTCCAAAGTTTCCATGTCCAGTAAACCTAAAGACAAATGTTTATTTAACATCCATTCTAATTATGTTAAAAATGTAATAGTGGGATTAAATGTCTGTATAGTATAGATATTTTCATCACTTAGCTTCCTATGGGCCTCCCAGACATAATCAGATCTTTTTTGTACCACCACAGATCCTCCTTTATCCGAGTTTATTTTCATAATTTTATTACAAGACCAGAGACTCCTATTTTGCATTATCTTTCTTTACTACTCAAATGCAGCTTTTTAAAGAGATATAAGAATAACAGAACAAATATTGAAATAACAATAAGAAGCTAAATGGAGCTTATTATAATATAGAAAAAAAGTAGCCAATCAGAGAAGGGACTAGACTATAAATTGACTCCTAAGCTGACAATACTCATCTTTATTTTACTGCTAAGCTGCAGATAAGTAGTTAAAATATATTGCTCTATCATTTTCACTAAATAAATGTACTCCTTTTTCATTTATATTATTGTACTCTCTAATGTTTATTTTACTATATGTGTCACAATTTTTCAGTTTTTCAGATACAAATTTGCCTCCGTTTTTTGTTTTGTTCTCAAAATCACTTTCCTGTTATTTTATTCAAGTTTACATCATAACCGCTTTGTTTTTACTTTTATCCGCTTCCGTTTTTTCTTTCCAACAACCCTTTCTTCCCTCCGTTACCTTCACTTTCATAATGCTGGGGTTTTTTCTTTACTGGCTGTCACCATCTTGTGGGCCGCCTTCCCCGCCCTTTCCCGCCCTCTCCCTGACACGCTGTTACCTCAGCCAGACATTGCAACTCCCCAGCTGTTCCTTACTTTGTTGCGATCTGTCAGAGGATAAGTTATTAAAAGTTTCAGATTACGATATCGTTCAGTGTTATATTGCCATCTTGTAGCTTAACTTATTTATAATATGTTTATATTGTTAAATAGGCAAAAAATGTGTTGAATATTTTATTTACCTTTTCCTGTCAGAAATTTTTTTTAGGAGTGTTTTTTCATAACTTAAGATTACTTTATTACTTTAATGTAAGCATCCTAGTACTAATATAATTAATATTATTAATTGATATTATAAGTTTATTCTGATATTTTAAACATGACTGAAAATACAGAAAGCTCATCTACCTTGTCAATCCAAACTGTACAATCCATGATTGACTCATCCATGAATAATTTATACAATAAGATGTCACCATTAATGGGCATTAAAGAGACTAAACAAATTTTAAAAAGGAAAAATCCTTCTATTGCCATAAAGGTGAGTAAGAAACTTATTTAAAAGTCTTGTCAGCTTCTGTCTGACTCAAATATTCCTCACAGCAATGGAACAAAAATAGCTGTTAAAAGGACCTTGCACCCCAAGGGTAACCAAATAGTGGATACTAATACTAATATTTTTGTAAAGTCAAAATCAAAAATTAATATAATGAAAAAATTTCATCTTCTAACTCTGATAACTCTGATGAGAGTGATTATACAGATATCAATTCAGATTTATATAATGACTCTGATGACTCTTATGATGCTCCAGTGGCCAAAAAACACAAAAAGATGTCTAAAAATTTTAAAGATTGTAACGTGGAGGAAGAGGAGTTTATTGATTGTTTGGGTAAGCCCAGATTTAAGCCTGATGACTTACATCACCCTCGCTCTGCCGAATGGTGTCTTCCTATTGAGTTGGCAAAGTTTATTGACTACCAACTTGTAAACCTTTAAAAAAGCAAACGTAATAAAATGAGGGCAGAGTGTCCTCATCCCCTTCTCCCCAAAAATTCTTCCACTACTCCAGAAGTTGATCCCAAAATCCTGAAATGTATTGGTACACCTAGCTATAAATTAAAGAAAGGATTTGACAGATCATGGAAGATTTGTCAAGACAAACTACTAGATTCTGTCGGCCCTATCACAAAACTATTCGAATTATCTGAACAAGGAGTGGCAGAAAACTCTCCCCTAGATCCCTATATTGTCCGTGAGTGGGTTCAGAGACTCCTCTGTTTTGTAGGGAATGCCAATTCTGCCATGTCTTTTGAAAGACAGCGCAACATTTTGCGCAAGATTGACCCTAAAATTTCTGATTTTTCCTCTAACAATTTTGTTTCAGATGAAAATGGTCTCTTGTTTGGAGACTTTTATTTGAAGGATCTAAATCAATATGTTAATACTTTCTCCAACCTGAATAAAGTTAAATCATCTGTTAAGAAAATCTTTTATCCCAACCAGGGTTTCTCCGACAGGGCCGGGAGAGGCAGAGGCCGCTTTCCCGGCCATCAACCTTTCCTATCCAGGTCTCAATATTTCCAATCATATCAAACCCAATACCCTTCCCAATACCACTCTCAATATCAATGAAATTTCCACGAACCCTCTACCTCTTCTTTCTTCCCATCAAGAGGACGTGCATGGACTCAAAGAGGATTTAGGAACAGAGCGAGAGCAAGACAAGCTCCAGGTAAGATTGCTATTTCCTCCCCTAGTTCTTTCTTCCCCAGAAAAAATTGGTGGCAGACTCGCCCTGTTTGCCCAAAACTGTGTTTCTATCACCTCAGATCCCTGGGTCCTTCAAGCAGTGTCAGGTATTCACATAGAGTTCATCTCTCTTCCAATCCAAATCAAACTCCCTCAGCCCATTGATTTTTCTCAAGAAGACAGTATTTTGGTCCAAAATGAAATTTCAACCCTTTTTTCCAAAAAAAGCAATTCTCCCCGTACCTCAGCCTCACAATATTTATTTAAGCAACCTATTTTTAGTAAAAAAAGAAAAACAATCAATTCAGACCAGTTATAAATCTAAAATCCCTAAATGCTTATGTTGTTTACCATCATTTCAAAAAGGAAGGTATACATTTACTGAGAGAATGTTTAAGAGAAAATGATTGGTTAGTTCGCCTGGATCTTACAGACGCCTATCTAACCATTCCAATTGCTCAGGAACACTGGAAGGTTTTGACCTTTCATTGGAAAGATCAGTATTGGAACTTCACTTGTCTTCCTTTCGGTTTGTCCTCCGCCCCTTGGATTTTTACCAAATTACTCAAACCTGTAGTGGCTTGGTTGAGACTTCGGGGTGTCCATCTGATAATTTATCTAGATGACATTTTAATAATGGACCAAGATTTTCTCTCTCTCAAGAATCATCTCTTCTCAACTATATTTTTATTAGAATCTTTAGGCTTTATTGTAAACAAACAGAAGTCAGTTTTGTTCCCTACCAAATCTTTAATTTTCTTAGGTTTCCAAATAGATACTGTTCTCTCCACCCTGAGTCTTCCTTCAGACAAGGTGAAGAACATCAAGAAAGAAATTTCCAAAACCTTATCCAAAGATTTGGTCCCTATCAGAACTATAGCCAAAATAGTAGGTTTACTATCATCCTCTATTCAGGCTATATTTCCAGCCCCATTACATTAACGCAAGCTTCAACAATTGAAAATTCTTCACTTGAGAAAAAGTTTTTCTTATTCTCATTTGATTCCTTTATCCTCGGAAGCCAAAGAAGAATTTTCCTGGTGGCTTTCTCATTTGGAAGCCTGGAATGGTAGAGCCATTTTTGGCAAGACCCCCAATTTCATTATAGAATCCGACGCCAGTCTTTCAGACTGGGGAGCGCATTGTGGCCCCTCCATCATAGGCGGCAAATGGACATTGGAGGAGAAGCGCTTTCATATCAATTGTTTAGAATTATTGGCTGGATCATTTGCAGTCAAGAGTTATGACAAATTATCTTCTCCAGTTTCTATTCTCCTGCATATGGACAATATTTCTGCGGTTCAATATCGCAATCGCTTGGGAGGCACCAAATCCAGGGATTTGTCCAATATTTGTCCAATATAACTAAATAATTTATTCATCTTTGTTTGGACAGGAATATTTCTATCAAAGCAGAATATATTCCAGGTCAATCAAATTCAGCGGCGGACTGAGGATCCCGTTATTTGACGGATTTTTTTGACTGGAGGTTGGACAGGAGCATATTTCTCTCTCTCTCCAATCCCTCAGAGGTCCCTTTTGTTTGGATCTTTTTGCATCCAGGACCAATTTTCAGATTCGCCCGTATTTCAGCTGGCATCCGGACCCGGAGGCGGTGGCCATAGATGCTTTTCTTCATCCATGGCCTTTTCAGAAAGCTTATGCGTTCCCTCCTTTTTCGATGATTCCAAGAACAATTTCAACTGTTTGCAGGGATCTTCTAAGCCTAACGATTGTGACCCCTCTTTGGCCGACTCAATCATGGTACCCCTCTCTCCTAGAGATGTCCATAAACTTCCCGATTTTGTTTCCTCCCCTTCCCTACCTTCTCACGGATCCGGCGGGCAACTATCACAACCTTGTTCTCCAAGGCTCTTTTCTCCTAGTGGCATGGACGATTTCAGGGGACCCTTGTCTCTCAGAGGTCTTTTGGAGGGAGCTAAGTCCCTCATTCAAGATTCCTGGGCCCCAGGTACTCGTAGATGCTACTTCACTGCATGGTCCAAATGGTCTTGCTGGTGCTTGCGGAGAGACTTGGATCCTATTTCTTCAGATTTAACGGAAATTATTAATTACCTGTCTCAACTTTTTGATTCTGGTCTTGCCTATAAAACTATTAATGTCCATCGGTCTACTATTTCCGCTAGACATAATTTAATTAATAACCTTCCCGTCGGTAAACACCCTTTAATTTGTAGGGTTCTCAAAGCTATCAGATTAAAACGTCCACCGGTCCCTAAACATGAATTTTTCTGGGAAGTGGATCTAATTTTTTCCCTCTTAAAATCTTGGCCTGATAATACTTCTTTATCTCTAAAACAACTTTCTGCTAAGCTTGCTACTCTTCTCTGTTTAATCTCTTTTATAAGAGTTTCCGATGTAAAAGCTTTACGCTGGAATTCTAAACGTTTTTCTCCTGAAGGAGTTACCTTTTTTATTTCCCGCAGAACTAAGACTCTGTCTACCTCCATTTTCTATCCTTATCTTCCTTCCGAACCTTCTCTATGTGTGGTTGAATGCTTAAAATCTTATGAGTCTAGAACTATGTTTTTTAGAAAACCATTTGCTAATCAACTTCTGATTTCTTTCGTTCCTCCTTATGCTCCTATCACTTCTACTTCCATTTCTAGGTGGGTTAAATAGGTAATGAAAGAAGCCGGGATTGATATTTCTTTTACAGCTCATTCTGTTAGAGGTTCTGCTGCCTCGAAGGCCTTTATAAAATCTGCCCCACTCCAACAAATTTTGAGTGTGGCAGATTGGTCTTCAGACTCCATTTTCAAGCAATTTTATTTCAGACCCATTCAACACGCCTCTCTTAATTTATTCTCTTAATATGCTTTAAACTTGCAAAATAGGAGTCTCCGGTCTTGTAATAAAATTCTGATTATCCTAATTATCCTAATTCAATGAAGGTATAATCTAGCTTTTATTAAAGACACAGAGACAAGTATTTTCCCACCTCAAATATGTTGTTATTTCCCACCCTTTTTTGTTGGTGTATATTATTAATATTTTTGTCTATAACAGTTTCCATCTGAATACAATCCTTTTCTGCTATCTGGATTCATACCCTCAAGCCAAGTAATTCACCAAGCATCAAACGGATCCTGGATTTCTTTCCTGTCTTCTATCAAAATCATCAATTCCTGGAGTGTCTTCAAGCAATTCTTCAAGTCGTTGTCTGTAATTTTATGTGATTTTGGACTTTTTGGACTTTTTATGGTTCTCAATATTTTATTCTTTGTGAGCATCAGTTAAGAAAGAGGAGGATTGTCAGTTTAGGAGTCAGTTTATAGTCTAGTCCCTTCTCTGATTGGCTACTTTTTTCTATATTATAATAAGCTCCATTTAGCTTCTTATTGTTATTTCAATATTTGTTCTGTTATTCTTATATCTCTTTAAAAGGCTGCATTTGAGTAGTAAAGAAAGATAATGCAAAATACTCGTCTCTGTGTCTTTAATAAAATCTAGATTATACCTTCATTGAATTAGGATAATCGGAAATTCCTCATAATCCTGTAAATCTTTAAGGGCTCTTTTTCTCATATTTATTTAAATTTCCTTCCGAATGGGAAATATTTTTGTGGAGCTGTGTAAGTTCCTCCTCCACTATAGCATGACAAATATCAATCAGATCACCTCTTGCATTTATCGGATAGAAATTTTTATTAGAATTATTTTTCTGAGAAGTTGGTATTTACATTTAAATCATTATACTTGTCACTTTCATTTTGTAAAAGTCTCAAATAAACATGATCAAACTGTTCATTCAACATAGTCATGTAAATTCTCCTCTCCATGATTTTTAATTTCTGAATCACAAAAATGTCTTCTTAAAGTGACCTTATGAATAAAGTTATTAAGGTCAATTATAGTGTCAAAATAGTGGAAATCATGTGAAGGAGAATATACCAAACCTCTAGAGAGTATGTTATTATGTGTTCTTGTTAAGTTGAAGCTAGACAAATTTACAACATTTAAAATTATTTTTTTCTTGTCCTTCCCTTTCACCTTCTGTTTCTTTAGACAACTTGGGTATCGTGCTGGAAAACCTTCTTCCTTTTTTGAATTCTCCTCCTTTTTTGAAATCTCAGTGTGAACTCTCTCTTGCTCTACACTGTCCTCATTACTATTAGTGGCTGCATTTGAACCAACTAATGGCCTATGTGGGGCCCCTTCTTTCGGCCTAGTCCCTAAGTTATTCTCCTTAATGGCTAGTGTAGAAGCTAACACCGGCCACCTAGGAAAATGGTCCCCAAACTACTCTTCGAAGTGCTCCAAATACTTATCTAATAGATTGTTTCTGTTCATGCCCAAAAATTAAACAATTTTAGAATAAAGTAAATTAGGTTTTCCAACTTGACATGAAAGTTATTTTTTTTCTATGTCCGGTAGACAGACATAAACATTTTAGATTGATTAACATATCTATCCTAGTGGGCCGGAACCTTATTGTGGCGAAATGAAAATCTAATCAAGCACCCCTCGTTTCAGCTTTCAATAGAGAAATCATAAACTTGATTGTTCTGGAACAGTACTACTTATTTAACCTGTCAGATAAACAGATAAAAATATACTTTGATAAATGACTTGGTCTTTTCAAGTTATACAATGAAGATTTACAATTGCAATTAATTGCACCCCTGAGAAATTTAAATCTCTTCCAGATGTGGACTCTAACTGGAGTCTTTCCATTGGCATGGGCAGACACTAGGCCCTTGTGACAACTAGGCCTTGTGACATAACATGGCGAACAATGGGAGTAGAGAGAGGGATTTCTCTTTTCTTCAACCCTTTTTTTTTCTCCCTTGTTTTTTTTTTCTTGAGTTGATACAATCTCTATAGCAAGCTAAACATTGAGATATGAAAAATAAATTAAGTACAGGGAATTCTAGCACAAGCTGTTTTAGTGGTTGAAATATTTGCCGGTGTAGGAACTAGATGTAGTTCTAGTGGAATGTATGCTGTATATTATATTGTATTATTTTCTATGTATATACAGTACATACCAAAAATTCTATTTTTGAAATGTGGAATTTGTTTTCAAAGTGAATGACTGTACACTGGTGATTTAAAGGGACAGTAAAGTCAAAACTAAACTTTCATGATTCAGATAGGGCATGACATTTTAAACAACTTTCCAATTTACTTTTATCATCAAATTTGCTTTGTTCCCTTGGTGGTATTTTTGAAAGGCTAAACCTAGCTAGGCTCAAACTGTTTCTAAACCGTTGAAAACCGCCTCTTAGCTCAGAGCATTTTGAATGTTTTTCACAGTTAGACAGTGTTAGTTCATGTGTGTCATATAGATACCATTGTGCTCACTACCGTTTTGTTATTTAGGAGTCTTCACTGATTGACTACACTGCATGTCTGTCAAAAGCACTTAGATAAGGAGGCTGTTTGCAGAGGCTTAGATACAAGGTAATCAAAGAGGTTAAAAGTATATTAATATAACTGTGTTGGTTATGCAAAAACAGGAAAGGGTAATAAAGGGATTATCTATCTTTTTAAATAAGAAAATGTTTGGTGTATACTGTCCCTTTAATGAACCGGTACCGCTTCCATATTGTATTCCTTCTTTAAAAACATCAATAAAAAATATATATTTTTTGTGTCCTTCCCCTTCACCTCCTGTTTCCCTAGAAGACTTGGGTGTCGTGCTGGTAAACCTTTTTCCTTTTTTGAATTCTCCTCCTTTTTTGAACTCTCGTGAGCGTTAACCATCTCTTGCCCTACAATGTCCTCATTACTATTAGTGGCTGCAATTAAACCAACTAATGACCTATGTGAGGCCCCCTTCTTTCGACCTAGTCCCTAAGTTATTCTCCTTAATGACTAGGGTAGAAGCTTTGAGACTGTCTTCCCAAAAGCTGTTCTCAAAACTAGAAAACGTCACTTTTCTACTAATATTTCTGGTGGTATTAGATCTATTAGATTTACACTTATCTTTATTTCCTGATTTGGGTTTAGATATCCAATTATAGACCACATTTAGTTCATGGCATTTACAGTCTCTCTGATAATTAGACAAATTTGTGGTCACTAATTCGTCATCTAATTTCTCAAGGTTCTCTTCTGGTTATTTTTTGTAATCCACAAATGTATCTTCCTCTTCAAATGTATTGCTATTCAGTTATCTGTACCAATATGGATTCTCTTTCCTTAGTTCTTTTTCTTAGTAGTTGTCCCATCAATTTTAATGAACACTTAGTCAGGGTTTGGTTCCATTCCTGCATAAAATCTGAATTCAATTTCTCTGCAGCTGGATACTTTTTCATCCTCAAACCCCTAGGTACTTTTTGTTCATTAATGTATAACTGCAAAAATTTAATTTTCCACCATAATTTGATTTCTTTACTACTTAATTTTTCCTTTTGCATGAATAAAGTACTTACGTTTTCAGTCAAATCAACTGTGGTGATGGCCCCCTTCATCAAGAGGTCTAACCTGGCCCTTCTTTTGGTATCATCTTTGTAAGCCATAGTTTCTTTAAAAATGTATATAAGTATATATCAATAGGATTTCTATTATAGTAAATTTGAACTTTTAGTACACCTTTAAAATAAATCAATATATAAAACTTATTCTGTAGTTTATATCTAACTAAATAACCTATGATGTCCTGTGTATATGCCATAAACTGGAAAAAACACACAAAATCTCAAAATTCCCTGACTTTACAACTATATGGCACACAGGATTTACAGGTATAATTATTAAAGGGTATTAAATGTCAACTATAGGCATCCTTACCCAGGTAAGACCGTTCTAAGCTTGAAAATAAATGAGTGCCTATTAATTGACTGTGAATGGATGTGATTAAATGTAATCAACCATAATATAATATTAAAGGGACAGTAAACACCAGCATTTTTGTTTAAAAATGTAGATAATCCCTTTATTACCCATTCCCCAGTTTTGCATAACCAACACAGTTATAATAATATATTTTTTACCTCTGTGATTACCTTGAATCTAAGCCTCTGCAAACTGCCCCCTTATTTCAGTTCTTTTGACAGACATGCATTTTTAGCCAATCAGTGCTGGCTCCTAGGAGCTTCACGTGCCTGAGCTCAATGTTATCTTTGTGAAACACATGAACTAACGCCCTCTAGTGGTGAAAACTGTCAAAATGCTTTCAGATTAGAGGCAGCCTTCAAGGTCAAAGAAACTAGCATATGGACCTCCTAGGTTTAGCTTTTAACTAAGAATACCAAGAGAACAAAGCAAAATTGGTAATAAAAGTAAATTGGAAAGATGTTTAAAATTACATTCCCTATTTAAATCATGAAAGTTTATTTTTTACTTGACTGTCCCTTTAAGTATATAACATCTACATAAATCACATTATTATCCCACAGTAACAATTAGTAATAAATTAATCGATATAGCTAAGGCCAGGCTGTTTTTGCATTTGATTGTGAAGTACTCACATGAGTGCAGCTTTCACAAGGAGTATTTCACAGAGTTGAAGAAATAAGTTCGCTGCTGTGAAGTGTAGCTACATGAATAACAGGTCTGGCAGGACTACGCTGGAAGCATTTGGAAGATAGAGGTACAGGCTAAGCAGTGTGTTTGTTTAAACTCTTCGAGAGAGACTGCAGGTAACAGAACAAAAAATCGAAGGTGTGGCAAAGGAAGGGGCTGGAGGTTTCAGGTAATATCATACCATGTTATGAGACACACTGTGGTAAATTCCTGTGAAGCCCAGTTGTGAAAGGTAACGGTCCCCATATTCACAATATATATACCATAAAGCTTAAGAAGCATTACAATAAGGAGCTGTACATAGATATGCTTATCTCCTGCACAGTAACCTGCTTTCCTGTTTTTCATATTAACGCAAATTATAAGGCTTAAAAAGCATTGCAATAAGGAGCTGGACATTTATATGCTTATTTTCTGCTTATTATCCTGCTTGCCTGTTCACCATACTAAGGCCTAGATTTAGAGTTCGGCGGTAGCCGTCAAAACCAGCGTTAGAGGCTCCTAACGCTGGTTTTGGCCGCCCGCTGGTATTTGGAGTCAGTGATTAAAGGGTCTAACGCTCACTTTACAGCCGCGACTTTTCCATACCGCAGATCCCCCTACGCCATTTGCGTAGCCTATCTTTTCAATGGGATCTTCCTAACGCCGGTATTTAGAGTCGTTTCTGCAGTGAGCGTTAGAGCTCTAACGACAAGATTCCAGCCGCCTGAAAATAGCAGGAGTTAAGAGCTTTCTGGCTAACGCCGGTTTATAAAGCTCTTAACTACTGTACCCTAAAGTACACTAACACCCATAAACTACCTATGTACCCCTAAACCGAGCTCCCCCCACATCGCCGCCACTCGATTAAAATTTTTAACCCCTAATCTGCCGACCGCCACCTACGTTATACTTATGTACCCCTAATCTGCTGCCCCTAACACCGCCGACCCCTGTATTATATCTATTAACCCCTAACTTGCCCCCCACAACGTCGCCGCAAGCTACTTAAAATAATTAACCCCTAATCTTCCGACCGCAAATCGCCGCCACCTACGTTATCCCTATGTACCCCTAATCTGCTACCCCTAACATCGCCGACCCCTATGTTATATTTATTAACCCCTAATCTGCCCCCCACAACGTCGCCGACACCTACCTACACTTATTAACCCCTAATCTGCCGACCGGAGCTCACCGCTATTCTAATAAATGTATTAACCCCTAAAGCTAAGTCTAACCCTAACACTAACACCCCCCTAAGTTAAATATAATTTTTATCTAACGAAATAAATTAACTCTTATTAAATAAATGATTCCTATTTAAAGCTAAATACTTACCTGTAAAATAAATCCTAATATAGCTACAATATAAATTATAATTATATTATAGCTATTTTAGGATTAATATTTATTTTACAGGCAACTTTGTAATTATTTTAACCAGGTACAATAGCTATTAAATAGTTAAGAACTATTTAATAGTTACCTAGTTAAAATAATAACAAATTTACCTGTAAAATAAATCATAACCTAAGATATAATTAAACCTAACACTACCCTATCAATAAAATAATTAAATAAACTACCTACAATTACCTACAATTAACCTAACACTACACTATCAATAAATTAATTAAACACAATTGCTACAAATAAATAAAATTAAATAAACTATCTAAAGTACAAAAAATAAAAAAGAACTAAGTTACAGAAAATAATAAAATATTTACAAACATAATAAAAATATTACAACAATTTTAAACTAATTACACCTACTCTAAGCCCCCTAATAAAATAACAAAGCCCCCCAAAATAAAAAATTCCCTACCCTATTCTAAAATACAAATATTACAAGCTCTTTTACCTTACCAGCCCTGAACAGGGCCCTTTGCGGGGCATGCCCCAAGAATTTCAGCTCTTTTGCCTGTAAAAAAAAACATACAATACCCCCCCCAACATTACAACCCACCACCCACATACCCCTAATCTAACCCAAACCCCCCTTAAATAAACCTAACACTACCCCCCTGATGATCTTCCTACCTTGTCTTCACCATGCCAGGTTCACCGATCCGTCCTGGCTCCAAGATCTTCATCCAACCCAAGCGTGGGCTAGACATCCACTGAAGAAGTCCAGAAGAGGGTCCAAAGTCTTCCTCCTATCCGGCAAGAAGAGGACATCCGGACCGGCAAACATCTTCTCCAAGCGGCATCTTCTATCTTCTTCCATCCGATGACGACCGGCTCCATCTTGAAGACCTCCAGCGCGGATCCATCCTCTTCTTCCGACGACTAGACGACGAATGACGGTTCCTTTAAGGGACGTCATCCAAGATGGCGTCCCTCGAATTCCGATTGGCTGATAGGATTCTATCAGCCAATCGGAATTAAGGTAGGAATTTTCTGATTGGCTGATGGAATCAGCCAATCAGAATATAGTTCAATCCGATTGGCTGATCCAATCAGCCAATCAGATTGAGCTCGCATTCTATTGGCTGTTCCGATCAGCCAATAGAATGCGAGCTCAATCTGATTGGCTGATTGGATCAGCCAATCGGATTGAACTATATTCTGATTGGCTGATTCCATCAGCCAATCAGAAAATTCCTACCTTAATTCCGATTGGCTGATAGAATCCTATCAGCCAATCGGAATTCGAGGGACGCCATCTTGGATGACGTCCCTTAAAGGAACCGTCATTCGTCGTCTAGTCGTCGGAAGAAGAGGATGGATCCGCGCTGGAGGTCTTCAAGATGGAGCCGGTCGTCATCGGATGGAAGAAGATAGAAGATGCCGCTTGGAGAAGATGTTTGCCGGTCCGGATGTCCTCTTCTTGCCGGATAGGAGGAAGACTTTGGACCCTCTTCTGGACTTCTTCAGTGGATGTCTAGCCCACGCTTGGGTTGGATGAAGATCTTGGAGCCAGGACGGATCGGTGAACCTGGCATGGTGAAGACAAGGTAGGAAGATCATCAGGGGGGTAGTGTTAGGTTTATTTAAGGGGGGTTTGGGTTAGATTAGGGGTATGTGGGTGGTGGGTTGTAATGTTGGGGGGGGGTATTGTATGTTTTTTTTTACAGGCAAAAGAGCTGAAATTCTTGGGGCATGCCCCGCAAAGGGCCCTGTTCAGGGCTGGTAAGGTAAAAGAGCTTGTAATATTTGTATTTTAGAATAGGGTAGGGAATTTTTTATTTTGGGGGGCTTTGTTATTTTATTAGGGGGCTTAGAGTAGGTGTAATTAGTTTAAAATTGTTGTAATATTTTTATTATGTTTGTAAATATTTTATTATTTTCTGTAACTTAGTTCTTTTTTATTTTTTGTACTTTAGATAGTTTATTTAATTTTATTTATTTGTAGCAATTGTGTTTAATTAATTTATTGATAGTGTAGTGTTAGGTTAATTGTAGGTAATTGTAGGTAGTTTATTTAATTATTTTATTGATAGGGTAGTGTTAGGTTTAATTATATCTTAGGTTAGGATTTATTTTACAGGTAAATGTGTTATTATTTTAACTAGGTAACTATTAAATAGTTCTTAACTATTTAATAGCTATTGTACCTGGTTAAAATAATTACAAAGTTGCCTGTAAAATAAATATTAATCCTAAAATAGCTATAATATAATTATAATTTATATTGTAGCTATATTAGGATTTATTTTACAGGTAAGTATTTAGCTTTAAATAGGAATCATTTATTTAATAAGAGTTAATTTATTTTGTTAGATAAAAATTATATTTAACTTAGGGGGGTGTTAGTGTTAGGGTTAGACTTAGCTTTAGGGGTTAATCCATTTATTAGAATAGCGGTGAGCTCCGGTCGGCAGATTAGGGGTTAATAATTGAAGGTAGGTGTCGGCGATGTTAGGGAGGGCAGATTAGGGGTTAATACTATTTATGATAGGGTTAGTGAGGCGGATTAGGGGTTAATAACTTTATTATAGTAGCGCTCAGGTCCGCTCGGCAGATTAGGGGTTAATAAGTGTAGGCAGGTGTCGGCGACGATGTGGGGGGCAGATTAGGGGTTAATAAATATAACATAGGGGTCGGCGATGTTAGGGCAGCAGATTAGGGGTACATAGGGATAACGTAGGTGGCGGCGGTTTACGGAGCGGCAGATTAGGGGTTAAAAGTGTAATGCAGGGGTCAGCGATAGCGGGGGCGGCAGATTAGGAGTTAATAAGTGTAAGGTTAGGGGTGTTTAGACTCGGGGTACATGTTAGGGTGTTAGGTGCAGACTTAGGAGGTGTTTCCCCATAGGAAACAATGGGGCTGCGTTAGGAGCTGAACGCTGCTTTTTTGCAGGTGTTAGGTTTTTTTTCAGCTCAAACAGCCCCATTGTTTCCTATGGGAGAATCGTGCACGAGCACGTTTTTGATGCCGGCCGCGTCCGTAAGCAACTCTGGTATCGAGAGTTGCATTTGCGGTAAAAATGCTCTACGCTCCTTTTTTGGAGCCTAACGCAGCATTTGTTTGAACTCTCGATACCAGAGTTAAATTTATGGTGCGGCCAGAAAAAAACCCGCGGAGCGTTAACAGCCCTTTTACCGCCGAACTCTAAATCTAGGCCTATCGCTTTTCCTGACACAATTGCTTGGAGACCTATTTTGACTTCATCAACATAAAGTTACTATTTGACACTACTATATTATTACTTTTTGGAAATGGACTGCTTGCAGTTTTTTATTATCTTTGCAAAGATTTTTTCTTAAAGTAACAGCGCTGTTATTTCCTAGTCATTGTGGCCACATAATATTTTTGTGATTAGGTATAGATCTCAATGCTGATGTATAGTGTGTTTAAGTATGTATGTTGAATGAATGCAATGGCCTCTAGTTATCAAACTCCGGATGGAGCTTGACGGCCCCTGTTTCTGGTGAGTCTTCAGACTCGCCAGAAACAGCAGTTATGAAGCAGCGGTCACAAAGACCGCTGCTCCATAACCTGTCCGCCTGCTCTGAGCAGGCGGACAGACATTGCCGGAAATCAACCCGATCGAGTACGATCGGGTTGATTGACAGCTCCCTGCTGGCGGCCTATTGGCCGTGAGTCTGCAGGGGGCGGCGTTGCACCAGCAGCTCTTGTGAGCTGCTGGTGCAATGCTGAATACGGCGAGCGCATTGCTCGCCGTATTCAGCGAGGTTTGTCGGACCTGATCCGCACTGTCGGATCAGGTCCAACAGACCTTAATAACTAGAGGCCACTGTGTGAGTACTTGATACTTTGTATATATATGTATATTTGTTCAGCTTTACCAATATTTGATTGATTTGTTTCAGTTCTGGAATTGGAACTGTGTAACAATAAATATGTGCTTTATATAAATATAAAGAGTGCTGTATTCCCTGTCTTTTTAAAGGCCTAATATTAGATTGAGGCTTTTTTTCTTCTCTTATAGTGTTGTATAAATCCAATCAGATGTTACTTGCCTTTACACCCGTATACAGGTATAAGTATATATATATATATATATATATATATATATATATATATATATATACACACATATAATGTATCTCACAAAAGTGAATACACCCCTCACATTTTTGTAAATATTTTATTATATCTTTTCATGTGTCAATACTGAAGAAATGGCACTTTGCTACAATGTAAAGTAGTGAGTGTACAGCCTGTATAACAGTGTAAAATTGCTGTCTCCTCAAAATAACTCAACACACAACCATTATTGTCCAAACTGTTGGCAACAAAAGTGAGTACACCCCTAAGTAAAAATGTCCAAATTGGGCCCAATTAGTCATTTTCTCTCCCTGTTGTCATGTGACTCGTTAGTGTTACAAGGTTTCTGATGTGAATGGGAAGCAGGTGTGTTTAATTTGGTATTATCGCTCTCACACTCTCTCATACTGGTCACTGTAAGTTCAACATGGCACCTCATGGCAAAGAATTATCTGAGGATCTGAAAAAAAGAATTGTTGCTCTACATAAAGATGGCCTAGGCTATAAGAAGATTGCCAAGACCCCGAAACTCAGCTGCAGCATGGTGGGCAAGACCATACAGCAGTTTCACAGGACAGGTTCCAGTCAGAAAAGGCCTCCCCATGGTCAACCAAAGAAGTTGAGTGCACATGCTCAGTGTCATATACAGAGGTTGTCTTTGGGAAATATACGTATGAGTGCTGCCAGCATTGCTGCAGAGGTTGAAGGGGTGGGGGTTCAGCCAGTGTTCAGACCAGACGCCGCACACTGCATCAAATTGTTCTGCATGGCTGTCGTCCCAGAAGGAAGCCTCTTCTAAAGATGATGCACAAGAAAGCCTGCAAACAGTTTGCTGAAGGCAAGCAGACTAAGGACATGGATTACTGGAACCATGTCCTCAGTGGCGGCTGGTGAAGTTTTAGAATGGGTGTGCACAAGACCCTGCCCCTTTTAGAAAGCCACGCCCCTTTGAAAAACATGACCCTTTTTAAAAACCACGCCCTTTTAACAAGCCACACCCATTTTTAAAAGCCACACCCCTTTGCGAAAGTCTGCAGCTGTTAGAAAATATACAACTCAACTTGAAGTAATAGTTTTATATTTTGGCAGTTGTTATCTAATATTATATATAGAACTTGTAGGTAGGTAGCTCTGCAGCTGTTATAAAATATACAACTCAACTTGAAGTAATAGTTTAATATTTTGGCAGTTTTTATTTACTAGAAGTTGAACTAAATTGTTAAAGAACTCCCTAAAAGTCCAGTATACTCCTAAACTTGCTAATCTCAGACTCAGACTGTGTCTGTTGTTTAAATTACAAGTAGAAAAATAAATTTATTTTTTAACACTAGTTCAAGTTCAAGACTCAACTCAAGTTACTCTATATCAAAAGCAATCTCAGACTCAGACTGTATCTGTTGTTTAAATTACAAGTAGAAAAATAAATTTATTTTTTAACACTAGTTCAAGTTCAAGACTCAACTCAAGTTACTCTATATCAAAAGCAATCTCAGACTCAGACTGTATCTGTTGTTTAAATTACAAGTAGAAAAATTGAATTTATTTATTTATTAACACTAGTTCAAGTTCAAGACTCAACTCAAGTTACTCTATATAAAAAGCAATCTCAAACTCAGACTGTATCTGTTGTTTAAATTACAAGTAGAAAATAAAAAAGATTTTTTTTTCAACACTAGTAGTTCAAGACTCAACTCACTCAGTTACTCTATATAAAAAACTGCAGGCCTGCAGCAAAAATCATTAAAATATCTGCCCACAAACTGTCAAACAACTTACTGAACTAATATAATATAGTAGTATAAAATTTAATTAGTAACTATGTTCTACTAGATAGATAATAGAATACTAGTAGTTAGTGACTGTGAATCTAAAGTTAAGTTCTAAACTCTATTGCTAAGCTAAGCTAAGCTAAATGTAATAATGGCTAACTCTAACTAACTCACTCACTGTCTATTATTAGCCTAAGGCTATTTGCACACTGCAGCAGCAAATATGACTGTGTTGATGACTGCCAGCAGGCAACAAAACAAAATCGTTTTTTGCAGTTAACAGATTTTTGCACAACAGAGCTGAATCTAAAGTTAAGTTCTAAACTCTATTGCTAAGCTAAGCTAAATGTAATAATGGCTAACTGAACTCTAACTCACTCACTGTCTATATTAGCCTATATTTATTAATTAGCCTAAGGAGCCCTAAGGCTATTTGCACACTGCAGCTCAGGCTCAGCAGCAGCAAATATGACTGTGTTGACTGTTGATGGCTGCCAGCAGGCAGCAAAACAAATTCGTTTTTTTGCTAACAGATTTTTGCACAACAGAGCTATGCAAAACGCCTCCTCTCAGCTCAACGGCTATCTCCACAAAGATTTTCGCGCCGTTGAGCCGGGAGGAGCCTTGTGGGGACCATCACGTGAGCCAGGGAGCCCTCTCAGCCTATCACACAGTCCGGATTGAGAGGCTGGGGGAGGAGACAGAGCACAGGCTGAACGACCGCACAGTTCAGCCTGTGCGATTATGCCTCTATAGGCATGAAGCTGGGGAGGAGCTACGCCTGCACAGTGAATACATTGCGATCACTGTGCAGGCATATAGAGCTCCTTACCGCACGTGCGAGTGGGGGGTGGAGACTGGAGCCTGACTGTCAATCTATGACTCACAGACTCAGCCTCTCTCAGCCCCCTCACGCAGCAGTGCGACGACCGCCGTGGTGCTGTGGTGTGTGTGACGTCACGGACGTCATCACACACTGAAGTGTCCACCCGGTCCTAGCTCCTGCCTCCTGCCTAATAAACTCAAATGTACCTGGTACCAAAATGAAAATATCTGATGTGATAGCATTGCAAGCAGCTTAAGCTGGCAGCCTGGCATCATAATCATGATACTGATAGTATACACTGCACACTGCACAATAAATATAATAAATACAATATAAAATAATATACATAAAAAATAAAAAATAAAATTTTTCATATTTTTTTTTTCCTGCTCATTTTTTTTTTCCTGCTCATTTTTTTCCCCTCCTCTGCCCCCTGGGGTTTCAGTACGACAGTGCACATATGGAGGAGCCTCCACTGCATGTCCTGTGGTCCGATGAGACCAAGATAAACTTATTTGGTTAAGATGGTGTCAAGCGTACAAAGACAAGTGTGTCTTACCTACAGTCAAGCATGGTGGTGGGAGTGTCATTGTCTAGGCCTGCATGAGTGCTGTTGGCATTGGGGAGCTACAGTTCATTGAGGGAACCATGAATGCCAACATGTACTGTGACATACTGAAGCAAAGCATGATTTCTTCCCTTCGGAGTATTCAGTATTCCAACATGATAACAACCCCAAACACACCTCCAAGATGACCACTGCCTAGCTAAAGAAGCGGAGGGTAAAGGTTATAGACTGGCCAAGCATGTCTCCAGACCTAAACCCTATTGAGCATCTGTGGGGCATCCTCAAATGGAAAATGGGGGAGCACAAAGTCTCTAACATCCACCAGCTCTGTGATGTTGTCATGGAGGAGTGGAAGAGGACTACAGTGGCAACCTGTGAAGCTTTGGTGAACTCCATGCCTAAAAGGGTTAAGGCAGTGCTGGAAAATAATGGTGGCCAGAAAAAATATTGACACTTTGGGCCCAATTTGGACATTCCCACTTAGGGGTATACTCACTTTTGTTGCCAATGGTTTAGATATTAATGTGTGTAAAAGAAAAAGAGAAAATGTGCAACTAAAGTGAAGATTTATTATACAATAGAACATGCAACGTACAATGTTACACTTACTGGATTAAAATGTAGCATAAGCATGTAGAAAGTACAAGGATGGTAATTCCCCTTAAGACCATGCCTGGGAGCAGTTGGTAACAGCCCTCTTCACTGACAGCAGTCACTGTAAGAATTTCGGATCCCCTACTGGAGCAGCCTAGGTGGATCAGGTCAGGAGTCAGCTCGAACTTTAATGACTGTGTGTTGAGTTATTTTGAGGGGACAGCAAATTTGCACTGTTATACAGACTGTACACTCACTACTTTACATTGTAACAAAGTGCCATTTCTTCAGCGTTGTCACATGAAAAGATATAATAAAATATTTACAAAAATGTGAGGGGTGTACTCACTTTTGTGAGATACTGTATATATACATATATATTTATTTAAAAATACTAAGAATAGTTTCTACTATGTGCAGAAAATTGGAATATAAAATAAAATATTTACAGTAAATACACAGTAAAACACAATATAAAATATTATAAAACTGATTTTTCATGTTTTAATGTATTTGAGTGTAAAGAGCTCAAACGTCTGTGTGTGTGTATGTATATATATATATATATATATATATATGTGTGTGTGTGTGTGTGTGTGTGTGTGTGTCTGTGTGTGTACATGCCCATATATGTGTATATGTATGTATATACATATATACAAGTACAAATATAAATACATAAATACACATACAGGATTTTTTCAACTTTAATTCCGATTGGCTGATAGAATTCTATCAGCCAATCGTAATTCAAGGGATGCCATCTTGGATGATATTCCTTAAAGTAACCTTCATTCTTCAGTTGCCGTTGTCAGAAGAGGATGCTCTGCGCTGGATGTCTTGAAGATGGAGCCGCTCCGCGTCGGAAGGATGAAGATAGAAGATGCCATCTGGATGAAGACTGCCCGCCTAGAGGACCACTTCTTGCCGCTTGGATGAAGACTTCTCCCAGCTTCGTTGAGGACTTCTGCCCGCTTGGATGAAGACTTCTCTCGGCTTCATTAAGGAGGGATGTCTGGTCTTCAAAAACTGTAAGTAAATCTTCGGGGGTTAGTGTTAGGTTTTTTTAAGGGTTTATTGGGTGGGTTTTATTTTTAGCTTAGGGTTTGGGCTGAAAAAGAGCTAAATGCCCTTTTAAGGGCAATGCCCATCCAAATGCCCTTTTCAGGGCAATGGGGAGCTTAGATTTTTTTAGATAGGATTTTATTTGGGGCGGTTGGTTGTGTGGGTGGTGGGTTTTACTGTTGGGGGGTTGTTTGTATTTTTTTTTTACAGGTAAAAGAGCTGATTTCTTTGGGGCAATGCCCCGCAAAAGGCCCTTTTAAGGGCTATTGGCAGTTTAGTTTAGGCTAGGGTTTTTTTATTTTGGGGGGGGCTTTTTTATTTTGATAGGGCTATTAGATTAGGTGTAATTAGTTTAAATATTTGATAATTTCTTTTTTATTTTGTGTAATTTAGTGTTTATTTTAAATTTAGTTAATTGTATTTAATTAATGTAATTGATTTAATTGTAGTGTAAGGTTAGGTGTTAGTGTAAGACAGGTTAGGTTTTATTTTACAGGTAAATTTGTATTTATTTTAACTAGGTAGTTAGTAAATAGTTAATAACTATTTACTAACTAGTCTACCTAGTTAAAATAAATACAAACTTAGCTGTGAAATAAAAATAAAACCTAAGATAGATACAATGTAACTATAAGTTATATTGTAGCTATCTTAGGGTTTATTTTATAGGTAAGTATTTAGTTTTAAATAGGAATTATTTAGGTATTAATTGTAATTTTTATTTAGATTTATTTTAATTATGTTAAAGTTAGTGGGTGTTAGGGTTAGATTTAGGGTTAGGTTTAGGGGTTAATAACTTTAGTATAGTGGTGGAGATTTTGGGGGCAGCAGATTAGGGGTTAATAACAGCAATGTAGGTTGCAGTGATGTTAGGGACAACAGATTAGGGGTTAATAATATTTAACTAGTGTTTGCGATGCGGGAGTATGGCGGTTTAGGGGTTAATATGTTTATTATAGTGGCGGCGATGTCCGGAGTGGCAGATTAGGGGTTAATAATTTTATTTTAGTGTTTGCGATGTGGGAGGGCCTCGGTTTTGGGGTTAATAGGTAGTTTATGGGTGTCAGTGTACTTTGTAACACTTTAGTTATGAGTTTTATGTTACAGCTTTGTAACAAAAAAGCCATAACTACTGACTACGGATCTTGACGGTATAGGCTGTACCGCTCACTTTTTGGCCGGACTCGTAATACCGGCGCTATGGAAGTCCCATTGAAAAAGGACTTTTTGAAAGCTGCGGTAGTTACGTTGCATTACTGCCAAAAAAGTGTGGGGTACAGATATACCTGCAATAGTGAAAAATAAGTTAAGCAATACCGGCGGTAGTGAAAAAGCATTGTTATGAGGCGTTTTCACTCATAACGCAAAACTTGTAATCTAGCCGTATGGCTATTATATAATTATTATAATTATATAATCTATGGAAACTCTTTAGACATGTGCATGGGCAAAATATTCAATTTAGCCAAATCTTTCAGACAAAATATTAAGAAAATTTAGTTTTCTGAATATTCAGCTGATAAGTTATTTGGTATTAATTTCAGTTTAAACAAAATAAATACTGAATGTTTGCGGAACATTTACATTTGTTTCCTTTAAATAAATGTAAATGTTCCTTTACTACAGGTGAAAACGTTCACCTTTAGCACTACATACCTACCTCTAGCGCACTTGAGAGCTACGCTAATTCCGAAAGTTCTTTACAGATTTCTGGAGCACACTAATAGTAGGCTTAGCATTGCGGATCCCAGGACCTGCACTAAAGGAACTTTGCCTTTAGTGCAGGCCCTGGGATCTTGAGCAAGATTTTGAAGTGCCAAAAAAAATTTGGAGTTATGTGCATATTATAAAAGAGTCAACTGAGGTAAAAAAAAGTGTGTGAAAAAAAAAAGTTTAGAAAAAAAAAGCTTATAAGTATTTTAATAAAACTTCAAAAAATCTGCTAAATTACTTACACTTTATTGTTGCCCAATTTAGCCTGCTCCACCACCACCCCTTTTGAGTGTCCTATTCCAAACCTTGTGCTATCATATAACAAAGTGTGTACGTGAGTAAAATTACTTATGCAAGAAAGGGAGGGTTGAGGAGGGATAGCAGATACTGCTATTGTTTGTTGCTCTTTTTCATAGGGTTGATGCCACATGCTTTGTGAAAGCTTCAGCATTATATTGTGCACTGCTTTAGTCATGTGACATGTGACTCTGCCCCCTACCATGCATGTGCACAAGCGCATTCTGAAGAAGCTATGGCCTGGATAGCACCTTCAAATATGGAAATGTCCATGGGGAGCTTGCTGCAAACAAAACTATAAAGCCAATTTATCAAGGGCCAAATGGCCCCTGGTGTCCCTGTTTCCGTGCAAGCCTTCAAGGTCACTGGAAACAGCAGTTATGAAGCAGCAGTCTTAAAAGGCTGTGGACATCAATCCACCCGATCCTATATGATCGGGTTTATTGACATCCCTTTTGGCGGCAAATTGGCAGTGATTCTGCAGGGGGTGGCATTGCACAAGCATATCATGTCCGTTAGACTTTGATAAATCAGCCCCTGTGCCTGAATTAAAGGTATTAATGGGGTTAAAATAGAAACCTTTCTGCAGGTAAGCTTTGGCTGCATTATATATTTAGAAAAGTATGTTAGTTCATACTGTTTTATGTCCCTTTAACTATTCTTGTAACCTCTTTGCAAGAATTAAACCCATAATATATAAGGTCAGTATTGCACAAATCCTATTCTCAAAAGAATTAGAGCACGCACTTTTGCTTTAGAATGCCACTTTAAATGCTGATATATAATATGCAAATATAAAGATTACATTGTCCCTCTAAGCCACTTAATTAAAAAAGTTTAAAGAACACAGCCACCGATTTTCAGGTGCAGAGTGCACCATTTTGTCAAGTAAGAATCAAATACATTCTTTGCTAAAGGGAAGAATTTTATTTAGAAATCATCAATAAGACAGATTCTAATATATCTAGTAGACTGACATAAAATCCCATTAGCACCCTAACAATACGTTTAGCTATTTTTATCTTGACATCTGAATTTCCCACTTCTAATGCTGGAGAAAGCTGGTAATGGATCCGAAAATGCTTTTCCCCCCTTCTTTTTTTTACCTATAATACTTCAAGGCACTTTCTTAGAAAATAATGACAAAATGACACATCAATGCAAATTGATACATTGTTTAACTTTATTTCGTATTATCCTCATAGCCTCATTTTCAGATATGTTAGTGGAATAAATCAGTGGTATAAAGGCAGAAGGGGTTGCTAGAATTTGGATTTATTAGTTATATTTCATAGCAGGAAAAGATGTTAGAGTTGTATGTGTCTTGAGCTGCAATTGAGAATATGGCCCCAATATTCAAAACATCAACAGGCCGACGAGAAACTGCCTGCCTGGGTTCGCCAGACTTGCGGTCCATTAGTCTGTCAATATATTCCAGAAAAAGAGGGTTGACCCGCAACGTGATGATTAGCAGTTATGTTTTTCTCATAGGAAATAATAGGGATCACGGATTTGCCAAAAGTCCGCCGACATCACCACTCGTCTGCACTATCAGTGGGTGGAAGCGGGGGCTGTATTTGAAGTGTTCCTACACTGCACAGACAGTGCGTTCACTGAAACAAAAACGTACTTTTACTAAACCTACAATCTCGCCACTGAAAAGCTAGCGAGACAAATATGGCTGAAAACTTGTACCTAACCTGCAGGGCAGCCCTTGCAATATATTGCACTACTGGCAATTTTTCCAGATTAAAATGTAGGTTACTTCCTTGGAACACCCAGCAAACTCCCACTGAAACCTATCTCTATATCATGTCTGTGATCTACTTTACTAATAAAGACAAAAAAAGCAGTTGTGTGTGATACAGGAGACAATGTGACAGCTTACAGGAACCGTCTGAGGCTATGTGTACCTGGGTAAAGACAACGGCATATTGTGAGGTGTCCCTCTGAACTGCCCTCTGCAGTTCCTGAGCATATCTGGAGGGATTAGCAAGGATATCGTAAGGACGGACATTGGACACTGAACAGGAAAGACATATATATAATCCAGGCGAGACCAGCACACTTCAGCACAAACTCACAAACTTTAGCATCAGGAGATCATGTCAAATATTCAATAATAATCCACCACGGAAACCACTCTACGGTTTTGTAACACACAGATTACTTTAATGTATTAACATTTTCGGGGTTGCCCTTGTTATCAGATACATAACACTATATATATATAGAGAGTAGATGCAAAGATGATGCACTCTCAGGATTTTCACAATTCACTGTCAAATGTATTAGATGACGTTTCAGATCTACATTAGACATTTCATCAGATCTAAAGATCACTTTTGATCTGATGAAAGGTCTAATGTAGATCTGAAACGTCAGCTAATAAATTTGACACTGAACCGTGAAAATCCTGAGAGTGCATCATCTTTGCATCTACTATTGATTTAAATGCTGCACCCAGGTGGCTGACCCAGGAGGGAGCATTCGTTTCTCTACAGCTTACATATATATATACACACACACATACACACAGTATATATAACCAGTCCTATACATGTGTGTATGTAGATGTGGATACTTTATACTGTATAAGCCTGCCTCTATTTATAAGGAGGTTTCTATTGTTAGAGTGCTTTTGGCTTTGTTATCAAATAAGCCTTTTTACTCTACATACTTAGGTCCTGTTTGTGTGGCGCTTCCGTCCTGTTCCATTACAGATTTAAACAGTTTCTACCTACTCTGGTAAGGAGGATAACAGAAGCTTAGCTGCCCTTGCGGAGAAGCTTAGCCGCCCTTTGCAAGAAGGGTTTGCTGAAAAGGTGTTGCCATAAAAGACTTGGCTCATTCAAAGGGAACTTGAAGGAAAGTATTAAAATAGACACAACAAGACATATATTCCCCAATTTGAGTTCTAAGTATTAACTGATTCTCCAATGCCCAACTAGTGACCAGTTGGGAGCTTGCTTATTAAAAAAAGAACCGTCCTATTAAATCTATAAATGTTGATACATATATATACAATGTTTCATATATATATGCATTTTCTTGTATAATGCATATTATTTTAAATATTGTGTTTAATTTAAACAGCTGTTATTTTTTTTATTTTTTTTATTTTGTTAATCAGCAATATTGATTTTTTTTGTTATATAAATATTATAAAAACAGTAGCAGGGACTAGTTTTACATAACTGCACAATGTTTATGTTTGCAAAGTTTTACAAATGCAGTTATGTAAAAGTTTAATGTTGCAGCTACTGACTTTTATATCATAATTATAAAATGAAAAATATATATTATTGTTTAAAAAAAAAATCACATTCTTCTGATCTTCAGTCTGACATCCTCTTCATGCTGTGTCCACAGCCATTATTTTTAACATTTAAATGTGGATGTAAATACAAGGCTATTTAATGCTGTTTTTATTTTTGTCAAACACATTTGTCATCAGAGAAGGCCATAACTAAGAAGTTAATAATAAACAATACTACAATAATTATTTGAATTGAACCATGACTCGAATAAATTTGAAGTCCTAATTTGAGGATGGAATCCTTTACTCTAAGCAACCAGCTGCCTTGGTACATATTTAAAATATTTCCCATCAACACAATGTACAATTACAAAGTTGTATGTAAGAATAGCATAAACAAACATACTTGCAAGCCACTAGAAGTGTTTGAAATGCAGTCATCAAATCAGATATTAGTACATTTATTAAATTAAGTGTAGGCATCTTAAAATACTACATAGTGGAGCTAGATTAACTTTGGAGATTTTAGACATTAAATAGTAATTTTTTTTATTTTAGGATAATTCAGGATATTTCAATTGAAATATATTTTATAAGTAAGTTTAAAACTCCACACCAATAACACTTATACCAATGAGGCTGTGACAATTATCCCACATTAGAAATATTTTTTTTATGACAATGGTTTTAGTGTATTTGATGTAATTAATATCAATAACTTAGGTGACACTAGATGGTATCAGGAAAATACTTGATTGTATCAAGGTAAATACATCGCCACAACCAGACTGAAAACATCAACAGGCTCTAAGGGGACATCAAAGGGTTGTTGGGAACTTAGCTCTGTGATAAGAAATATTATCAATTATATATCCTTGTGAATGGTATCACATGACTGATTTGGTGACACTGTTTAAAATAGGAGCAACCAGGTAACCAAAGCTGATTTGGAAAGCTATAGACCAGCAAGTCTGACATCCTTAGTTGAGAAGCTATAAAAGGGGATTATAAAGAATTATAATCATCTCTTATTGTTGACCCGACATGTCTTGCCCTTCAAAATGGTTCCAGCATGCGTTCTTGGATTGCCCTACTAACGGACAATAAGCCTGTGTTCCAGTATTTTCTAGCGCCCAGGTTCGGACTAGACCTGACAATTGTTGGTTCACAGTCCTGCCTAGATAAGTGCCAATATCACAGAATATCTTGTCTTCACCTGTTCCAGCATTGCTCCAGTACATAAACATGGGTTATGCCTTCCACAAAAAAGACGGAGTAAGATGATTAGATCTAGGGGCTAAGTTTGGGGATGAGGATTTAACCTACTTCCAACCCTGGCAGAGGATGAAAGGAAAGAGGGTGGAATAGTAGAGGTGGGAGGAGACAGCTGGAGTCAGGCACAGACAGGCACTTGGAAAGCGGGTGGAGTGAGGCAGCCTGTGGCAAGTGAGCATGGGGCTGCAGGTGGCCAGTCACATCCTACATTGAGAGATCAGGCTAAAGTAGGAGAGGTACTATGAGGAGGAAAGGGAAGCTCTTGTACAGACCTATTTGGATAGAGCACCATAACTGGAGAATCCCTACATAAAGCCTAGACTCAGAAACAGGCTGTAGATGGAGATATGTGATGCAGTCAACTGCTTAGGCAAAAAAAGATAATTGGCCAATTTTAAACATAGATACTACAACTGCTGGAAGGAAGTAAAGGCAAAGATGGCAAAGCAAGCACTTAATGCCTATTATACAGCAAGTCGGCCAATATGATACAAGGCATGGGATGAGATGCTGTACAATCTAGAAGCTGTTGTGCTAGGGTTGTGAAGGTACATGGACATAAGTGCAAAGCCCACAGAAGGTAAATAATCAATAGCATATATAACAAATATGTTTCTAATTACTAAAAAACTGGCGCTGATATACAAGATCTCCATAGACTTTAATCATCAATATATTTAACATCATTGTAAGTTTGTTTGAATTACACAATGCTAAGTAGTCATGAGTATAATATTTACACAGTGACCATAACTAAGTAGCATTGTGACCTTTACAAATATTTTAAAAAATAATTTAAATACTGTTGTGGACATTAAAGGGATAGAAAGGTAAAATTCTGAATAGGCATGGTTACATTTCAATTTAAAATATAATTTTATTTTCAAATATTCTCATAGTAAAAGTTATTTTCAGCGGCATATGCACATATCCTGTGCATCATTATTCAAACACCACACATTACATTATAAGCAATACACAACACAATACACAATACACAGCTCCATACCGCACTCCAATACCAGCGCTGCTGAAAACTGCGGTGAGTTGTGTGGTTATTTATTAATTTAAAATATGTTTACTTTATACTAAATATAATTCTAATTTAGTAATCTCTATGGTAATACCACTAAAACCAATACAAATAAGTTGTGAAATAAACTCCATGAGAGGGTCTCCATTATTTCCAAACAGTTTATTTGGAATAAATATATGTTAATAATAAGAGAAATATTTACAGGTATATATACACACATCTATTTTACACCAAAACAGTCCACATATTTAAGACAGGGCAACTCTACTACAAAACCAATTTGTGCAATACTGCTACACAGAATATTATCCCAGAATACTTGGCCAGATTATCTGTGTCCATCATTTATCTTTTCAGCAGGAGCAAGATAAGAAGAGAGAGAAAAATAGAGAGTGTTTCAGTTTTTATACCCCAATTCAATAGGGAGTGGTTTATCAAATGCCACTCAAAGGCTTTTGGGAGTGTCCTACTTAGACAGAAACTAAGCCAAAAAACTACTTGTATATTACATTTTAAAACCAGCTATGTGAATTGCCAGGTATAAAATCTGTGAGCTATATTTTAATATTCCAGTGATAAAATGTCACCAGAAGCTGGTTTTACGTGCCCCTGCACAATTTTTCCATAGACATCAATTGGGAGAGCAGGCTGAAAAAAAGCCTAACTCCTGCAAAAAAGCAGCGTAAAGCTCCGTAACGCAGCCCCATTGATTCCTATGGGGAAAGAAAAGTTATGTTTACAACTAACACCCTAACATAAACCCAGAGTCTAAAAACCCCTAATCTTACACTTATTAATCCCTAATCTGCCGCCCCCGACATCACCGACACCTACATTATACTTATTAACCCCTAATCTGCCACCCCTAACATCGCCACCACCTACCTACATTTATTAACCCCTAATCTGCCACCATCAACGTCACCGCCACTATACTAAATTTATTAACCCCTAAACCTAAGGCTAACCCTAACCCTAACAGCCCCTAATTTAAACATAATTCAAATAAATCTAAATAAAACCTACTATTAATAACTAAATAATTCCTATTTAAAACTAAAAACTTACCTGTAAAATAATAATTTAATAGTTACAATGTAGCTAGCTTAGGGTTTATTTTTATTTTACAAGTAATTTTATTTTTATTTTACAAGTAAGTTTGTATTTCTTTAACTAGGTAGAATAGTTAGTAAATAGTTATTAACTATTTACTAACTAACTAGCTAAAATAAATAAAAATGTACCTCTAAAATAAAACCTAACCTGAGTTATACTAACACCTAACCTTACACTACAATTAAATAAATTACATTAATTAAATAGACTTACCTAAATTACAAAAAAACTCACTAAATTACACAAAATAAAAAAGAAATTATCAAATATTTAAACTAATTACACCTAATCCAATAGCCCTATCAAAATAAAAAAGCCTCCCCAAAATAAAAAAAAAACCTAGCCTAAACTAAACTGCCAATAGCCCTTAAAAGGGCCTTTTGTGGGGCATTGCCCCAAAGAAATCAGCTCTTTTACCTGTAAGAAAAAATACAAACAACCCCCCAACAGTAAAACCCACCACCCACACAATCAAACCGCCCAAATAAAACCCTAACTAAAAAAAAACTAAACTCCCCATTGCCCTGAAAAGGGCATTTGGATGGGCATTCCTTTTAAAAGAGCATTTAGCTCTATTGCGGCACAAAGCCCTAACCTAAAAATAAACCCACCTAATACACCCTTAACCCCTTAATGACCAAAATGTACCCTGTATGTCACTGGTCATTAAGGGTTTTTTCAGGACATAATAGCACAAGTCTAGCAAGAAGACGCTATTAATACCATCCCTCCAGCAGGTTTAGCGGAATAGAGCAGTCTCAACACTGGGGCAAGACCGCGCTATAAAACAATCAAGTCCCAAAAAAAGGCCAGTGACATACAGGGTACGTCGCTGGTCCTTAAGGGGTTAAAAAATCCTAACACTAACCCCTAAAGATTCACTTACCGGGAGAAGTCTTTATCCAAGTGGCAAGATGTCCTCAACGAAGCCGGCAGAAGTGGTCCTCCAGATGGGCAGAAGTGGTCCTCCAGACCAGGTCCATCAGCCAATAGGATTTTTTCAACCTTAATTCCGATTGGCTGATAGAATTCTAGAATCGGAATCTAAGGGACGACATCTTGGATGACGTCACTTAAAGAAACATTTATTCAGCAAGAAGACGTCGATTGAAGAGGATGCTCCGCGCTGGATGTCTTGAAGATGGAGCCCCTCCACGTCGGAAGGATGAAGATAGAAGATGCCATCTGGGTGAAGACTTCTGCCCATCTGGAGGACCAGTTCCGCCCGTCTGGAGGATCACTTCTGCCTACTTCCTTGAGGACATCTTGCCGCTTGGATGAAGAATTCTCCCGGTAAGTGAATCTTTGGGGGTTAGTGTTAGGATTTTTTAAGGGTGTATTGGGTGGGTTTTATTTTTAGGTTAGGTCTTTGGACCGCAATAGAGCTAAATGCCCTTTTAAGGGCAATGCATATCCAAATGCCCTTTTCAGGGCAATGGGGAACTTAGGTTTTTTTAGTTAGGGTTTTATTTGGGGGGTTGGTTGTGTGGGTGGTGGGTTTTACTGTTGGGGGTTGTTTGTATTTTATTTTACAGGTAAAAGACCTGATTTCTTTTGGGCAATGCCCCGCAAAAGGCCCTTATAAGGGCTATTGGTAGCTTAGTTTAGGCTAGGTTTTTTTTATTTTGGGTGGACTTTTTTTTATTTTGATAGGGCTATTAGATTAGGTGTAATTAATATAAAGATCTTGTAATTTGTTTTTTTATTTTCTGTAATTTTGTGTTTTGTATTTTTGTAATTTAGCTAATTTTATTTAATTTAGTTTGGACATCAGCAGCCGCAGCAGCATACAATGGCACCACAACAGCAGCAGCCTCTAATGACACCACAGCAGCAGCAGCCTCTAATGACACCACAGCAGCAGCAGCCTCTAATGACACCACAGCAGCAGCAGCCTCTAATGACACCACAGCAGCAATTTCCAATGCTACCACAGCAGCAGCAGCCTCCAATGGCACCACGGCAGCAGCAGCCTCCAATGGCACCACAGCATCAGCAACCTCCAATGGCAGTACTGCAGCAATATCCAATGGCACCAAAGCAGCAACCTCTAATGCCATCTCAGCATCAGCCTCCAATGCCAGCTTTTCATATGCAGCAGCGACCACTGCATCAATCACCACCCAGTCCTATACAAGGTACTGCAATATTACACATAACATATTTATAAAGTGAAACACTTGCATTGTTTGCAAATTTTTATCTCTTAATGGGAACTAGGCGTCAAAAATGTTGTTTATCCTCTTTTACACCTAGTTAAGCATATCGTAATGCTTAAAACTGTATCAACAGTGTTTCAACTGTTTGCAAATTCCCTGGACACCCTGAGTTATTTAGTGCTTTTCAGCTTCTATTATTTTCTATGGGACTTGTAATTTTGGGGTCATGCTGCCAGAAATGGTGGAAAACACGTCATTGGAAACTGTTAATAAGCGGTATAGCTTTTATTTTGAGACCTTGCAGAAAACCATTTAACGACTCAAAGGAAATGAGAACATTGTTTTTAAATGACACAAGAATATTACTATTAAAAAATTATTCTTACCATACCTTTTGGTAGAATAGACCTTGATCAGGGTGGTCTACTAAGATTCCATACTTTTTCTTTGGTTGGACTGTAAAATATTTATGGCACTAAAAGTAGAAAAGAAGAAATAACATGATTAACATATCCGCTGGAATGTGCAGTTGAAGGAATAATTACTTTGAATATTCACATCTGTCATGCCTTCATAGTTTTCAATAAGTTATTTGTATTAATTGTCAACAAAATGTACTTTTACTTGTCAATCAGCAACTTGCTTAAAGGGATGCTAAATAAGGATGGGCGAATGTGTTTATATTCGAATTCAAATGTTAGAACGAAAGTTATTGTAGAAATTCGATTTACATAATAGAATGTTGATAAGAACGAATATTCTTAAAAATTCGATTTTCAAATGTTATTTACAGTTTTCGAATGTCACATTCGAATTTGAATATCACATTCGAATTCGAATATTACATTTATAAAACACAATTGTAGACAAGAAACATTTTTTCGAATTCGAATGTCACATTCAAATCGAATATCAGATTCTAATCGAATATCACATTCGAATTTGAATATTACATTTAAAACACAGTATTAGACTAGAAATACTATTTCAAATTCAAATGCGACATTCAAATTCGAATGTAGCATTCAAATTTGAATATAACATTTATTAAACACAGTTGTAGACTAGAAATACTATTTCGAATTTAAATGTCACTTTCGAATTTGAATATTAGTTTTCGAAATTGAATGAATACATAGCTAAACATTCTATTATTCGAACAAATATTTTCGAATTTTATTGAAAAATTTGAAACCAAAAATTCGAAAATAGAATGTTAAAATGTTATATAAACATTTGAAATTCGATTCGAACAAATGAATGTATCAAAATTCGTTTTCAAGTTCGAATTTTTAGAGTCGCCCATCCCTAATACTAAACCCAAATCTTTTCTTTGATGATTCAGATAGAGCATGCAATTTTAAGCAACTTTCTGATTTACTCGTTCTCTTGGTATCTTTATTTGAAAAAGCAGGAATGAAAGCATAGAAGTCAGCCCATTTTTGGTTCATCACCCTGGATAGCGCTTACTGATTGGTGGGTGCATCTGGCCACCAATCAGCAAGCGGTACCCAGGTGCAGAACCTGAAAAGCTTTCATTCCTGCTTTTCAAATAAAGATACCAAAAGAACAAAGAAAATGGATAATAGGAGTAAATTAGAAAGTTGTTTAAAATTGCTTGCTCTATCTGAATCATGAAATAAAAAAATTGGGTTTAGTATCCCTTTAATTGTCTCCCATTTTGAGAAATCAACATGTTGAATCCTTCATAAATAAAGGTGAAAGTTTATAACAGTGAAGCATAGCTAGAACAAGAAACAATAGCTAAACAGAATACAATAAAGAAGGAACATTTGTCTATAAATTTTAAACTGAAATTGTACACATTTTAAAATGTGACATTGAACTTTTGTATTATTTTCATTCTTTATAATTTAAGCTTTTTATGTTCATATTAGTCTTTAAAAATATTCCATTAAAAGTAACTGTTTAGTTTAATCATTTAATTACTCTTTTTCCAGAATCATATTTAGTTCTTACTATTCGCAGTATCCTACTCAGTCCTAAACAGGGAATAGGTTGTTTTTTTTTTAGTGAAATTCTTGTCTATATGTACGAGTCATGAATGCAAAATGAAAAACATGAATTGCATAACACTAAACCTGGGACATATTATGACTTTACTACAAAAAAAAAATGTAAAAATGTGTTCACATATACATTTGTATGGATTGCACTGCTAGCGGTCTGAATCATTCTGACTCACAGCCATGGATTCTAGCTGTTCCAAGAAAAGTACTGGGGTCAGTCAGGCAAAGAAACATAATTACCATCTCTTCAGAGGCATTCAACCTTCTATTCAGTGCCTGGAAATGTCCTTACAAGACAGGTTCAATACTAAACACAAAGGGACCAATAGAATATTAGAAGATTCCTATGCATTGGAGATATTTTTTTTATTTTTTTAGCACAATCTTTGCTTAAACCAGAAATGTATACCTTAGTTGAATTATTAATATACAGTGCATATGGGTTCTGTATCTGAGATGTCAACCTACATGAGTGTAATTAAATAGGATGTGAGTGTTTTTTTTGCCCAAAAAGTGCAGTTTTAATTAGCATCTGTGAAACTCTGGTGAAGACAACAAGACGTCTGTTGCTAAAGATTATGGCAGAAAATCCATGATAATTGGTAGGTTTGGGACCAGTTACTGTGTAATATCATCCAGTTGAGTAGCTGATGTTGAGCTGAAAAAGGCTGCTGCATTTTAGTGAATGACTAAGATTTTGTTAATCCTTTGCAAAAAGGAACAAAAAGTGTGTTTAAAATAAGTGAATTTATCTATTCATTCAGCACAACATTATATAAATTCAAAACAAAATCTATTAATCTTTCTAAATTATGAAAATTAAATATATGTGTGTATCTATCTATCTATCTATCTATCTATCCCTCTCTCTATCTATCTATCTATCTATCTATCTATCTATCTCTAAATCTTTTGGTCTATATATTACTTAGGAGCAATATGTTACTGTGTTTTATAATTAATGTTTAAACCCTTGAATTTGCTATGAAATAAACAAAAATAAAGTGTAGTTTTAACCTTCAGTATAATTTTACCAAAAAACCCAAAACAAAACAAGATGTCTATAAAATATTTTATACAAACAAATATAGCTTGAATGTAATAAACGAATTACAACAGTAAATAGGTGGAGTTTGCTGTCCATTCCACAATCCTAAATGGTTCATTTGAATAACCAAACAGATTTTTTTTTTTTTTTTTAAAGATCGATAGGAACCAATTTCAAGAGCCAAAAGTTGACATGTATTAGGAAGTGAACCTGTAGTAGTTGTCTGGAATAGATTGAAGATCTAATACACTTCAACCAGTAATGAAAACTTAAGGGTCAGTTAGCATTTTTGTTTTTATAATTTAGGACTATTTGAGGAGGTAGATCTTTGGAGTATTTAAAGAGGGGGGTATGATTATATAGACTGGTATTACCATTGGGGGTACATATGGGTGATTAAATTTAGTAAGGGTATTTGGGAGAGGGTTTACACACAGAGTGGATTACAGGTGGAGGAATCATGCAGGAAGTGATATTTATTTGTAGTGGGGGTTAAATGATATGGCTCTCTTAGGTGTTAGGGTGGGTATTGCAGTGGGAATATAATCAAGTTTAACAAGTTATTGTTAAACTAGTCCTAAAGCCCGTGTACACGGGCCAATTTTTTAGTTACCGCGGTTCCATCCCTCTCCCCCCTCCTCTTCTCTCCCCCCCCTCTTTTCTCCCCCCCCCTCTTTTCTCCCCCCCCTCTTTTCTTTTCTTTCTTTCTCTCTCCCTCTCCTTTTCTTCCTCCCCCCTCTTTCTCTCTCTCTCTCTCCTTTTCTTCTTTCTCTCTCTCCTTTTCTTCTCTCTCTCATTTTTTTTTTAAACTAAAATATTATGTGCTGTGTAGCAAGTTCTGTGTAGCACAGATAACTCCGGAGCTTTCAATGGAGTGTGTTGAAGTGTGTTGCGCAGTTTTAAGTTTTGTTAGGCTTGCAACGCTTTGAAATGGTAGTCACGCGACTACTCGCGCCGGTGTGTATTGATCTCGCGAGGTGTCTGGGATCTAAGGCCAAGTGTGTTTGTCTCTACTGCGGCTGCGCATGACGGCTTCAGACAAGCACACTTGGCCTTTTATAATATAGGATTAAATGGAATAGGATTGCAGTCAAAATTCCCAGATGAACCTTTTGTAGATTGTGAGGCTAGGATATAACTAATTAGGTTCAATTGTATTTTAGGGGACCAGTATAGCTTCAGTTGCTTGGGGCTTGGGAGAGTGAGCAAGTAATGGTTAACTTTATTAGATATTGTTGTAAAAATAGGCCTGCAGGAACATTATCTGTCTATCCATCTTTTTAACTAACTGTGGGCTAGATTACCAGTGGACTGCTATTTTGCACTCCTGCCCATGTGTTAACTTCGCTAGACAGAGTTTTTTTTTTCACTTATATTACAAATTAAAAGTAAACAGTTAGGGCGCAAGTGAAACCGGGCATTCGTAAAAATTTAAACTTTG